>NC_089807.1:310000-610000 GCF_029633855.1 Hoplias malabaricus | reverse complement strand
ATTTCACTAAAATGTAAGGCTATACACTTACGTTTTCTAGCAATTTTGATGAAAAATGCACAGTGGATTTTTTGCAATATATCCATTCCAAAGTATGAATCTATCAATAAGAATTCATTTCCACATCATTTAAATAACATTAAACATATGTTTTCTGAAATATCACATCAAAACCTATGTCAATAATTTTTTATTGATCAATGAATTTCCATTTTTACAGTAGAAATGATTAAATATATTCAATTCAACAGCATTCACAGATATTTTAAAGCATACTGAAGCATTTTATTTCTAAATATAAACACTTAGGAATTTGTTCAAAATTTCACTAAAATGTAAGGCTATACACTTACGTTTTCTAGCAATTTTGATGAAAAATGCACAGTGGATTTTTTGCAATATATCCATTCCAAAGTATGAATCTATAAATAAGAATTCATTTCCACACCATTTAAATAACATTAAACATATGTTTTCTGAAATATCACATCAAAACATATGTCAAGAAATTTTTATTGATCAATGAATTTCCATTTTTACAGTAGAAATGATTAAATATATTCAATTCAACAGCATTCACATATATTTTAAAGCATACTGAAGTATTTTATTTCTAAATATAAACACTTAGGAATTTGTTCAAAATTTCACTAAAATGTAAGGCTATACACTTACGTTTTCTAGCAATTTTGATGAAAAATGCACAGTGGATTTATTGCAATGTATCCATTCCAAAGTATGAATCTATCAATAAGAATTCATTTCCACATCATTTAAATAACATTAAACATATGTTTTCTGAAATATCACATCAAAACATATGTCAAGAAATTTTTATTGATCAATGAATTTCCATTTTTACAGTAGAAATGATTAAATATATTCAATTCAACAGCATTCACATATATTTTAAAGCATACTGAAGCATTTTATTTCTAAATATAAACACTTAGGAACTTGTTCAAAATTTCACTAAAATGTAAGGCTATACACTTACGTTTTCTAGCAATTTTGATGAAAAATGCACAGTGGATTTTTTGCAATATATCCATTCCAAAGTATGAATCTATCAATAAGAATTCATTTCCACATCATTTAAATAACATTAAACATATGTTTTCTGAAATATCACATCAAAACCTATGTCAATAATTTTTTATTGATCAATGAATTTCCATTTTTACAGTAGAAATGATTAAATATATTCAATTCAACAGCATTCACAGATATTTTAAAGCATACTGAAGCATTTTATTTCTAAATATAAACACTTAGGAATTTGTTCAAAATTTCACTAAAATGTAAGGCTATACACTTACGTTTTCTAGCAATTTTGATGAAAAATGCACAGTGGATTTTTTGCAATATATCCATTCCAAAGTATGAATCTATAAATAAGAATTCATTTCCACACCATTTAAATAACATTAAACATATGTTTTCTGAAATATCACATCAAAACATATGTCAAGAAATTTTTATTGATCAATGAATTTCCATTTTTACAGTAGAAATGATTAAATATATTCAATTCAACAGCATTCACATATATTTTAAAGCATACTGAAGTATTTTATTTCTAAATATAAACACTTAGGAATTTGTTCAAAATTTCACTAAAATGTAAGGCTATACACTTACGTTTTCTAGCAATTTTGATGAAAAATGCACAGTGGATTTATTGCAATGTATCCATTCCAAAGTATGAATCTATCAATAAGAATTCATTTCCACATCATTTAAATAACATTAAACATATGTTTTCTGAAATATCACATCAAAACATATGTCAAGAAATTTTTATTGATCAATGAATTTCCATTTTTACAGTAGAAATGATTAAATATATTCAATTCAACAGCATTCACATATATTTTAAAGCATACTGAAGCATTTTATTTCTAAATATAAACACTTAGGAACTTGTTCAAAATTTCACTAAAATGTAAGGCTATACACTTACGTTTTCTAGCAATTTTGATGAAAAATGCACAGTGGATTTTTGCAATATATCCATTCCAAAGTATGAATCTATCAATAAGAATCCATTTCCACATCATTTAAATAACATTAAACATATGTTTTCTGAAATATCACATCAAAACATATGTCAAGAAATTTTTATTGATCAATGAATTTCCATTTTTACAGTAGAAATGATTAAATATATTCAATTCGACAGCATTCACATATATTTTAAAGCATACTGAAGCATTTTATTTCTAAATATAAACACTTAGGAATTTGTTCAAAATTTCACTAAAATGTAAGGCTATACACTTACGTTTTCTAGCAATTTTGATGAAAAATGCACAGTGGATTTTTTGCAAAATATCCATTCCAAAGTATGAATCTATCAATAAGAATTCATTTCCACACAATTTAAATAACATTAAACATATGTTTTCTGAAATATCACATCAAAACATATGTCAAGAAATTTTTATTGATCAATGAATTTCCATTTTTACAGTAGAAATGATTAAATATATTCAATTCAACAGCATTCACAGATATTTTAAAGCATACTGAAGCATTTTATTTCTAAATATAAACACTTAGGAATTTGTTCAAAATTTCACTAAAATGTAAGGCTATACACTTACGTTTTCTAGTAATTTTGATGAAAAATGCACAGTGGATTTTTTGCAATATATCCATTCTAAAGTATGAATCTATCAATAAGAATTCATTTCCACACCATTTAAATAACATTAAACATATGTTTTCTGAAATATCACATCAAAACATATGTCAATAAATTTTTTATTGATCAATGAATTTCCATTTTTACAGTAGAAATGATTAAATATATTCAATTCAACAGCATTCACAGATATTTTAAAGCATACTGAAGCATTTTATTTCTAAAAATAAACACTTAGGAACTTGTTCAAAATTTCACTAAAATGTAAGGCTATACACTTACGTTTTCTAGCAATTTTGATGAAAAATGCACAGTGGATTTTTTGCAATATATCCATTCCAAAGTATGAATCTATCAATAAGAATTCATTTCCACATCATTTAAATAACATTAAACATATGTTTTCTGAAATATCACATCAAAACCTATGTCAATAATTTTTTATTGATCAATGAATTTCCATTTTTACAGTAGAAATGATTAAATATATTCAATTCAACAGCATTCACATATATTTTAAAGCATACTGAAGCATTTTATTTCTAAATATAAACACTTAGGAATTTGTTCAAAATTTCACTAAAATGTAAGGCTATACACTTACGTTTTCTAGCAATTTTGATGAAAAATGCACAGTGGATTTTTTGCAATATATCCATTCCAAAGTATGAATCTATAAATAAGAATTCATTTCCACACCATTTAAATAACATTAAACATATGTTTTCTGAAATATCACATCAAAACATATGTCAAGAAATTTTTATTGATCAATGAATTTCCATTTTTACAGTAGAAATGATTAAATATATTCAATTCAACAGCATTCACATATATTTTAAAGCATACTGAAGTATTTTATTTCTAAATATAAACACTTAGGAATTTGTTCAAAATTTCACTAAAATGTAAGGCTATACACTTACGTTTTCTAGCAATTTTGATGAAAAATGCACAGTGGATTTATTGCAATGTATCCATTCCAAAGTATGAATCTATCAATAAGAATTCATTTCCACATCATTTAAATAACATTAAACATATGTTTTCTGAAATATCACATCAAAACATATGTCAAGAAATTTTATTGATCAATGAATTTCCATTTTTACAGTAGAAATGATTAAATATATTCAATTCGACAGCATTCACATATATTTTAAAGCATACTGAAGCATTTTATTTCTAAATATAAACACTTAGGAATTTGTTCAAAATTTCACTAAAATGTAAGGCTATACACTTACATTTTCTAGCAATTTTGATGAAAAATGCACAGTGGATTTTTTGCAATATATCCATTCCAAAGTATGAATCTATCAATAAGAATTAATTTCCACATCATTTAAATAACATTAAACATATGTTTTCTGAAATATCACATCAAAACATATGTCAAGAAATTTTTATTGATCAATGAATTTCCATTTTTACAGTAGAAATGATTAAATATATTCAATTCAACAGCATTCACATATATTTTAAAGCATACTGAAGCATTTTATTTCTAAATATAAACACTTAGGAACTTGTTCAAAATTTCACTAAAATGTAAGGCTATACACTTACGTTTTCTAGCAATTTTGATGAAAAATGCACAGTGGATTTTTGCAATATATCCATTCCAAAGTATGAATCTATCAATAAGAATCCATTTCCACATCATTTAAATAACATTAAACATATGTTTTCTGAAATATCACATCAAAACATATGTCAAGAAATTTTTATTGATCAATGAATTTCCATTTTTACAGTAGAAATGATTAAATATATTCAATTCGACAGCATTCACATATATTTTAAAGCATACTGAAGCATTTTATTTCTAAATATAAACACTTAGGAATTTGTTCAAAATTTCACTAAAATGTAAGGCTATACACTTACGTTTTCTAGCAATTTTGATGAAAAATGCACAGTGGATTTTTTGCAAAATATCCATTCCAAAGTATGAATCTATCAATAAGAATTCATTTCCACACAATTTAAATAACATTAAACATATGTTTTCTGAAATATCACATCAAAACATATGTCAAGAAATTTTTATTGATCAATGAATTTCCATTTTTACAGTAGAAATGATTAAATATATTCAATTCAACAGCATTCACAGATATTTTAAAGCATACTGAAGCATTTTATTTCTAAAAATAAACACTTAGGAACTTGTTCAAAATTTCACTAAAATGTAAGGCTATACACTTACGTTTTCTAGCAATTTTGATGAAAAATGCACAGTGGATTTTTGCAATATATCCATTCCAAAGTATGAATCTATCAATAAGAATCCATTTCCACATCATTTAAATAACATTAAACATATGTTTTCTGAAATATCACATCAAAACATATGTCAAGAAATTTTTATTGATCAATGAATTTCCATTTTTACAGTAGAAATGATTAAATATATTCAATTCGACAGCATTCACATATATTTTAAAGCATACTGAAGCATTTTATTTCTAAATATAAACACTTAGGAATTTGTTCAAAATTTCACTAAAATGTAAGGCTATACACTTACGTTTTCTAGTAATTTTGATGAAAAATGCACAGTGGATTTTTTGCAATATATCCATTCCAAAGTATCAATCTATCAATAAGAATTCATTTCCACACCATTTAAATAACATTAAACATATGTTTTCTGAAATATCACATCAAAACATATGTCAATAAATTTTTTATTGATCAATGAATTTCCATTTTTACAGTAGAAATGATTAAATATATTCAATTCAACAGCATTCAGATATTTTAAAGCATACTGAAGCATTTTATTTCTAAAAATAAACACTTAGGAACTTGTTCAAAATTTCACTAAAATGTAAGGCTATACACTTACGTTTTCTAGCAATTTTGATGAAAAATGCACAGTGGATTTTTTGCAATATATCCATTCCAAAGTATGAATCTATCAATAAGAATTCATTTCCACATCATTTAAATAACATTAAACATATGTTTTCTGAAATATCACATCAAAACCTATGTCAATAATTTTTTATTGATCAATGAATTTCCATTTTTACAGTAGAAATGATTAAATATATTCAATTCAACAGCATTCACATATATTTTAAAGCATACTGAAGCATTTTATTTCTAAATATAAACACTTAGGAATTTGTTCAAAATTTCACTAAAATGTAAGGCTATACACTTACGTTTTCTAGCAATTTTGATGAAAAATGCACAGTGGATTTTTTGCAAAATATCCATTCCAAAGTATGAATCTATCAATAAGAATTCATTTCCACACAATTTAAATAACATTAAACATATGTTTTCTGAAATATCACATCAAAACATATGTCAAGAAATTTTTATTGATCAATGAATTTCCATTTTTACAGTAGAAATGATTAAATATATTCAATTCAACAGCATTCACAGATATTTTAAAGCATACTGAAGCATTTTATTTCTAAATATAAACACTTAGGAATTTGTTCAAAATTTCACTAAAATGTAAGGCTATACACTTACGTTTTCTAGTAATTTTGATGAAAAATGCACAGTGGATTTTTTGCAATATATCCATTCCAAAGTATGAATCTATCAATAAGAATTCATTTCCACACCATTTAAATAACATTAAACATATGTTTTCTGAAATATCACATCAAAACATATGTCAATAAATTTTTTATTGATCAATGAATTTCCATTTTTACAGTAGAAATGATTAAATATATTCAATTCAACAGCATTCACAGATATTTTAAAGCATACTGAAGCATTTTATTTCTAAAAATAAACACTTAGGAACTTGTTCAAAATTTCACTAAAATGTAAGGCTATACACTTACGTTTTCTAGCAATTTTGATGAAAAATGCACAGTGGATTTTTTGCAATATATCCATTCCAAAGTATGAATCTATCAATAAGAATTCATTTCCACATCATTTAAATAACATTAAACATATGTTTTCTGAAATATCACATCAAAACCTATGTCAATAATTTTTTATTGATCAATGAATTTCCATTTTTACAGTAGAAATGATTAAATATATTCAATTCAACAGCATTCACAGATATTTTAAAGCATACTGAAGCATTTTATTTCTAAATATAAACACTTAGGAATTTGTTCAAAATTTCACTAAAATGTAAGGCTATACACTTACGTTTTCTAGCAATTTTGATGAAAAATGCACAGTGGATTTTTTGCAATATATCCATTCCAAAGTATGAATCTATAAATAAGAATTCATTTCCACACCATTTAAATAACATTAAACATATGTTTTCTGAAATATCACATCAAAACATATGTCAAGAAATTTTTATTGATCAATGAATTTCCATTTTTACAGTAGAAATGATTAAATATATTCAATTCAACAGCATTCACATATATTTTAAAGCATACTGAAGTATTTTATTTCTAAATATAAACACTTAGGAATTTGTTCAAAATTTCACTAAAATGTAAGGCTATACACTTACGTTTTCTAGCAATTTTGATGAAAAATGCACAGTGGATTTATTGCAATGTATCCATTCCAAAGTATGAATCTATCAATAAGAATTCATTTCCACATCATTTAAATAACATTAAACATATGTTTTCTGAAATATCACATCAAAACATATGTCAAGAAATTTTATTGATCAATGAATTTCCATTTTTACAGTAGAAATGATTAAATATATTCAATTCGACAGCATTCACATATATTTTAAAGCATACTGAAGCATTTTATTTCTAAATATAAACACTTAGGAATTTGTTCAAAATTTCACTAAAATGTAAGGCTATACACTTACATTTTCTAGCAATTTTGATGAAAAATGCACAGTGGATTTTTTGCAATATATCCATTCCAAAGTATGAATCTATCAATAAGAATTAATTTCCACATCATTTAAATAACATTAAACATATGTTTTCTGAAATATCACATCAAAACATATGTCAAGAAATTTTTATTGATCAATGAATTTCCATTTTTACAGTAGAAATGATTAAATATATTCAATTCAACAGCATTCACATATATTTTAAAGCATACTGAAGCATTTTATTTCTAAATATAAACACTTAGGAACTTGTTCAAAATTTCACTAAAATGTAAGGCTATACACTTACGTTTTCTAGCAATTTTGATGAAAAATGCACAGTGGATTTTTGCAATATATCCATTCCAAAGTATGAATCTATCAATAAGAATCCATTTCCACATCATTTAAATAACATTAAACATATGTTTTCTGAAATATCACATCAAAACATATGTCAAGAAATTTTTATTGATCAATGAATTTCCATTTTTACAGTAGAAATGATTAAATATATTCAATTCGACAGCATTCACATATATTTTAAAGCATACTGAAGCATTTTATTTCTAAATATAAACACTTAGGAATTTGTTCAAAATTTCACTAAAATGTAAGGCTATACACTTACGTTTTCTAGTAATTTTGATGAAAAATGCACAGTGGATTTTTTGCAATATATCCATTCCAAAGTATCAATCTATCAATAAGAATTCATTTCCACACCATTTAAATAACATTAAACATATGTTTTCTGAAATATCACATCAAAACATATGTCAATAAATTTTTTATTGATCAATGAATTTCCATTTTTACAGTAGAAATGATTAAATATATTCAATTCAACAGCATTCAGATATTTTAAAGCATACTGAAGCATTTTATTTCTAAAAATAAACACTTAGGAACTTGTTCAAAATTTCACTAAAATGTAAGGCTATACACTTACGTTTTCTAGCAATTTTGATGAAAAATGCACAGTGGATTTTTTGCAATATATCCATTCCAAAGTATGAATCTATCAATAAGAATTCATTTCCACATCATTTAAATAACATTAAACATATGTTTTCTGAAATATCACATCAAAACCTATGTCAATAATTTTTTATTGATCAATGAATTTCCATTTTTACAGTAGAAATGATTAAATATATTCAATTCAACAGCATTCACATATATTTTAAAGCATACTGAAGCATTTTATTTCTAAATATAAACACTTAGGAATTTGTTCAAAATTTCACTAAAATGTAAGGCTATACACTTACGTTTTCTAGCAATTTTGATGAAAAATGCACAGTGGATTTTTTGCAAAATATCCATTCCAAAGTATGAATCTATCAATAAGAATTCATTTCCACACAATTTAAATAACATTAAACATATGTTTTCTGAAATATCACATCAAAACATATGTCAAGAAATTTTTATTGATCAATGAATTTCCATTTTTACAGTAGAAATGATTAAATATATTCAATTCAACAGCATTCACAGATATTTTAAAGCATACTGAAGCATTTTATTTCTAAATATAAACACTTAGGAATTTGTTCAAAATTTCACTAAAATGTAAGGCTATACACTTACGTTTTCTAGTAATTTTGATGAAAAATGCACAGTGGATTTTTTGCAATATATCCATTCCAAAGTATGAATCTATCAATAAGAATTCATTTCCACACCATTTAAATAACATTAAACATATGTTTTCTGAAATATCACATCAAAACATATGTCAATAAATTTTTTATTGATCAATGAATTTCCATTTTTACAGTAGAAATGATTAAATATATTCAATTCAACAGCATTCACAGATATTTTAAAGCATACTGAAGCATTTTATTTCTAAAAATAAACACTTAGGAACTTGTTCAAAATTTCACTAAAATGTAAGGCTATACACTTACGTTTTCTAGCAATTTTGATGAAAAATGCACAGTGGATTTTTTGCAATATATCCATTCCAAAGTATGAATCTATCAATAAGAATTCATTTCCACATCATTTAAATAACATTAAACATATGTTTTCTGAAATATCACATCAAAACCTATGTCAATAATTTTTTATTGATCAATGAATTTCCATTTTTACAGTAGAAATGATTAAATATATTCAATTCAACAGCATTCACAGATATTTTAAAGCATACTGAAGCATTTTATTTCTAAATATAAACACTTAGGAATTTGTTCAAAATTTCACTAAAATGTAAGGCTATACACTTACGTTTTCTAGCAATTTTGATGAAAAATGCACAGTGGATTTTTTGCAATATATCCATTCCAAAGTATGAATCTATAAATAAGAATTCATTTCCACACCATTTAAATAACATTAAACATATGTTTTCTGAAATATCACATCAAAACATATGTCAAGAAATTTTTATTGATCAATGAATTTCCATTTTTACAGTAGAAATGATTAAATATATTCAATTCAACAGCATTCACATATATTTTAAAGCATACTGAAGTATTTTATTTCTAAATATAAACACTTAGGAATTTGTTCAAAATTTCACTAAAATGTAAGGCTATACACTTACGTTTTCTAGCAATTTTGATGAAAAATGCACAGTGGATTTATTGCAATGTATCCATTCCAAAGTATGAATCTATCAATAAGAATTCATTTCCACATCATTTAAATAACATTAAACATATGTTTTCTGAAATATCACATCAAAACATATGTCAAGAAATTTTATTGATCAATGAATTTCCATTTTTACAGTAGAAATGATTAAATATATTCAATTCGACAGCATTCACATATATTTTAAAGCATACTGAAGCATTTTATTTCTAAATATAAACACTTAGGAATTTGTTCAAAATTTCACTAAAATGTAAGGCTATACACTTACATTTTCTAGCAATTTTGATGAAAAATGCACAGTGGATTTTTTGCAATATATCCATTCCAAAGTATGAATCTATCAATAAGAATTAATTTCCACATCATTTAAATAACATTAAACATATGTTTTCTGAAATATCACATCAAAACATATGTCAAGAAATTTTTATTGATCAATGAATTTCCATTTTTACAGTAGAAATGATTAAATATATTCAATTCAACAGCATTCACATATATTTTAAAGCATACTGAAGCATTTTATTTCTAAATATAAACACTTAGGAACTTGTTCAAAATTTCACTAAAATGTAAGGCTATACACTTACGTTTTCTAGCAATTTTGATGAAAAATGCACAGTGGATTTTTGCAATATATCCATTCCAAAGTATGAATCTATCAATAAGAATCCATTTCCACATCATTTAAATAACATTAAACATATGTTTTCTGAAATATCACATCAAAACATATGTCAAGAAATTTTTATTGATCAATGAATTTCCATTTTTACAGTAGAAATGATTAAATATATTCAATTCGACAGCATTCACATATATTTTAAAGCATACTGAAGCATTTTATTTCTAAATATAAACACTTAGGAATTTGTTCAAAATTTCACTAAAATGTAAGGCTATACACTTACGTTTTCTAGCAATTTTGATGAAAAATGCACAGTGGATTTTTTGCAAAATATCCATTCCAAAGTATGAATCTATCAATAAGAATTCATTTCCACACAATTTAAATAACATTAAACATATGTTTTCTGAAATATCACATCAAAACATATGTCAAGAAATTTTTATTGATCAATGAATTTCCATTTTTACAGTAGAAATGATTAAATATATTCAATTGAACAGCATTCAGATATTTTAAAGCATACTGAAGCATTTTATTTCTAAAAATAAACACTTAGGAACTTGTTCAAAATTTCACTAAAATGTAAGGCTATACACTTACGTTTTCTAGCAATTTTGATGAAAAATGCACAGTGGATTTTTTGCAATATATCCATTCCAAAGTATGAATCTATCAATAAGAATTCATTTCCACACAATTTAAATAACATTAAACATATGTTTTCTGAAATATCACATCAAAACATATGTCAAGAAATTTTTATTGATCAATGAATTTCCATTTTTACAGTAGAAATGATTAAATATATTCAATTCAACAGCATTCACATATATTTTAAAGCATACTGAAGCATTTTATTTCTAAATATAAACACTTAGGAACTTGTTCAAAATTTCACTAAAATGTAAGGCTATACACTTACGTTTTCTAGCAATTTTGATGAAAAATGCACAGTGGATTTTTTGCAATATATCCATTCCAAAGTATGAATCTATAAATAAGAATTCATTTCCACACCATTTAAATAACATTAAACATATGTTTTCTGAAATATCACATCAAAACATATGTCAAGAAATTTTTATTGATCAATGAATTTCCATTTTTACAGTAGAAATGATTAAATATATTCAATTCAACAGCATTCACAGATATTTTAAAGCATACTGAAGTATTTTATTTCTAAATATAAACACTTAGGAATTTGTTCAAAATTTCACTAAAATGTAAGGCTATACACTTACGTTTTCTAGCAATTTTGATGAAAAATGCACAGTGGATTTATTGCAATGTATCCATTCCAAAGTATGAATCTATCAATAAGAATTCATTTCCACATCATTTAAATAACATTAAACCTATGTTTTCTGAAATATCACATCAAAACATATGTCAAGAAATTTTATTGATCAATGAATTTTCATTTTTACAGTAGAAATGATTAAATATATTCAATTCAACAGCATTCACAGATATTTTAAAGCATACTGAAGCATTTTATTTCTAAATATAAACACTTAGGAATTTGTTCAAAATTTCACTAAAATGTAAGGCTATACACTTACGTTTTCTAGTAATTTTGATGAAAAATGCACAGTGGATTTTTTGCAATATATCCATTCCAAAGTATCAATCTATCAATAAGAATTCATTTCCACACCATTTAAATAACATTAAACATATGTTTTCTGAAATATCACATCAAAACATATGTCAATAAATTTTTTATTGATCAATGAATTTCCATTTTTACAGTAGAAATGATTAAATATATTCAATTCAACAGCATTCAGATATTTTAAAGCATACTGAAGCATTTTATTTCTAAAAATAAACACTTAGGAACTTGTTCAAAATTTCACTAAAATGTAAGGCTATACACTTACGTTTTCTAGCAATTTTGATGAAAAATGCACAGTGGATTTTTTGCAATATATCCATTCCAAAGTATGAATCTATCAATAAGAATTCATTTCCACATCATTTAAATAACATTAAACATATGTTTTCTGAAATATCACATCAAAACCTATGTCAATAATTTTTTATTGATCAATGAATTTCCATTTTTACAGTAGAAATGATTAAATATATTCAATTCAACAGCATTCACATATATTTTAAAGCATACTGAAGCATTTTATTTCTAAATATAAACACTTAGGAATTTGTTCAAAATTTCACTAAAATGTAAGGCTATACACTTACGTTTTCTAGCAATTTTGATGAAAAATGCACAGTGGATTTTTGCAATATATCCATTCCAAAGTATGAATCTATAAATAAGAATTCATTTCCACATCATTTAAATAACATTAAACCTATGTTTTCTGAAATATCACATCAAAACATATGTCAAGAAATTTTATTGATCAATGAATTTTCATTTTTACAGTAGAAATGATTAAATATATTCAATTCAACAGCATTCACAGATATTTTAAAGCATACTGAAGCATTTTATTTCTAAATATAAACACTTAGGAATTTGTTCAAAATTTCACTAAAATGTAAGGCTATACACTTACGTTTTCTAGTAATTTTGATGAAAAATGCACAGTGGATTTTTTGCAATATATCCATTCCAAAGTATCAATCTATCAATAAGAATTCATTTCCACACCATTTAAATAACATTAAACATATGTTTTCTGAAATATCACATCAAAACATATGTCAATAAATTTTTTATTGATCAATGAATTTCCATTTTTACAGTAGAAATGATTAAATATATTCAATTCAACAGCATTCAGATATTTTAAAGCATACTGAAGCATTTTATTTCTAAAAATAAACACTTAGGAACTTGTTCAAAATTTCACTAAAATGTAAGGCTATACACTTACGTTTTCTAGCAATTTTGATGAAAAATGCACAGTGGATTTTTTGCAATATATCCATTCCAAAGTATGAATCTATCAATAAGAATTCATTTCCACATCATTTAAATAACATTAAACATATGTTTTCTGAAATATCACATCAAAACCTATGTCAATAATTTTTTATTGATCAATGAATTTCCATTTTTACAGTAGAAATGATTAAATATATTCAATTCAACAGCATTCACATATATTTTAAAGCATACTGAAGCATTTTATTTCTAAATATAAACACTTAGGAATTTGTTCAAAATTTCACTAAAATGTAAGGCTATACACTTACGTTTTCTAGCAATTTTGATGAAAAATGCACAGTGGATTTTTTGCAATATATCCATTCCAAAGTATGAATCTATAAATAAGAATTCATTTCCACACCATTTAAATAACATTAAACATATGTTTTCTGAAATATCACATCAAAACATATGTCAAGAAATTTTTATTGATCAATGAATTTCCATTTTTACAGTAGAAATGATTAAATATATTCAATTCGACAGCATTCACATATATTTTAAAGCATACTGAAGCATTTTATTTCTAAATATAAACACTTAGGAATTTGTTCAAAATTTCACTAAAATGTAAGGCTATACACTTACGTTTTCTAGCAATTTTGATGAAAAATGCACAGTGGATTTTTTGCAATATATCCATTCCAAAGTATGAATCTATCAATAAGAATTAATTTCCACATCATTTAAATAACATTAAACATATGTTTTCTGAAATATCACATCAAAACATATGTCAAGAAATTTTTATTGATCAATGAATTTCCATTTTTACAGTAGAAATGATTAAATATATTCAATTCAACAGCATTCACATATATTTTAAAGCATACTGAAGCATTTTATTTCTAAATATAAACACTTAGGAACTTGTTCAAAATTTCACTAAAATGTAAGGCTATACACTTACGTTTTCTAGCAATTTTGATGAAAAATGCACAGTGGATTTTTGCAATATATCCATTCCAAAGTATGAATCTATCAATAAGAATCCATTTCCACATCATTTAAATAACATTAAACATATGTTTTCTGAAATATCACATCAAAACATATGTCAAGAAATTTTTTATTGATCAATGAATTTCCATTTTTACAGTAGAAATGATTAAATATATTCAATTCGACAGCATTCACATATATTTTAAAGCATACTGAAGCATTTTATTTCTAAATATAAACACTTAGGAATTTGTTCAAAATTTCACTAAAATGTAAGGCTATACACTTACGTTTTCTAGCTATTTTGATGAAAAATGCACAGTGGATTTTTTGCAAAATATCCATTCCAAAGTATGAATCTATCAATAAGAATTCATTTCCACACAATTTAAATAACATTAAACATATGTTTTCTGAAATATCACATCAAAACATATGTCAAGAAATTTTTATTGATCAATGAATTTCCATTTTTACAGTAGAAATGATTAAATATATTCAATTCAACAGCATTCACAGATATTTTAAAGCATACTGAAGCATTTTATTTCTAAATATAAACACTTAGGAATTTGTTCAAAATTTCACTAAAATGTAAGGCTATACACTTACGTTTTCTAGTAATTTTGATGAAAAATGCACAGTGGATTTTTTGCAATATATCCATTCCAAAGTATCAATCTATCAATAAGAATTCATTTCCACACCATTTAAATAACATTAAACATATGTTTTCTGAAATATCACATCAAAACATATGTCAATAAATTTTTTATTGATCAATAAATTTCCATTTTTACAGTAGAAATGATTAAATATATTCAATTCAACAGCATTCAGATATTTTAAAGCATACTGAAGCATTTTATTTCTAAAAATAAACACTTAGGAACTTGTTCAAAATTGCACTAAAATGTAAGGCTATACACTTACGTTTTCTAGCAATTTTGATGAAAAATGCACAGTGGATTTTTTGCAATATATCCATTCCAAAGTATGAATCTATCAATAAGAATTCATTTCCACATCATTTAAATAACATTAAACATATGTTTTCTGAAATATCACATCAAAACCTATGTCAATAATTTTTTATTGATCAATGAATTTCCATTTTTACAGTAGAAATGATTAAATATATTCAATTCAACAGCATTCACATATATTTTAAAGCATACTGAAGCATTTTATTTCTAAAAATAAACACTTAGGAACTTGTTCAAAATTTCACTAAAATGTAAGGCTATACACTTACGTTTTCTAGCAATTTTGATGAAAAATGCACAGTGGATTTTTTGCAATATATCCATTCCAAAGTATGAATCTATAAATAAGAATTCATTTCCACACCATTTAAATAACATTAAACATATGTTTTCTGAAATATCACATCAAAACATATGTCAAGAAATTTTATTGATCAATGAATTTCCATTTTTACAGTAGAAATGATTAAATATATTCAATTCAACAGCATTCACAGATATTTTAAAGCATACTGAAGCATTTTATTTCTAAATATAAACACTTAGGAATTTGTTCAAAATTTCACTAAAATGTAAGGCTATACACTTACGTTTTCTAGCAATTTTGATGAAAAATGCACAGTGGATTTTTTGCAGTATATCCATTCCAAAGTATGAATCTATCAATAAGAGTTCATTTCCACACCATTTAAATAACATTAAACATATGTTTTCTGAAATATCACATCAAAACATATGTCAAGAAATTTTTATTGATCAATGAATTTCCATTTTTACAGTAGAAATGATTAAATATATTCAATTCGACAGCATTCACATATATTTTAAAGCATACTGAAGCATTTTATTTCTAAATATAAACACTTAGGAATTTGTTCAAAATTTCACTAAAATGTAAGGCTATACACTTACGTTTTCTAGCAATTTTGATGAAAAATGCACAGTGGATTTTTTGCAAAATCTCCATTCCAAAGTATGAATCTATCAATAAGAATTCATTTCCACATCATTTAAATAACATTAAACATATGTTTTCTGAAATATCACATCAAAACATATGTCAAGAAATTTTTATTGATCAATGAATTTCCATTTTTACAGTAGAAATGATTAAATATATTCAATTCGACAGCATTCACATATATTTTAAAGCATACTGAAGCATTTTATTTCTAAATATAAACACTTAGGAATTTGTTCAAAATTTCACTAAAATGTAAGGCTATACACTTACGTTTTCTAGCAATTTTGATGAAAAATGCACAGTGGATTTTTTGCAATATATCCATTCCAAAGTATGAATCTATCAATAAGAATTAATTTCCACATCATTTAAATAACATTAAACATATGTTTTCTGAAATATCACATCAAAACATATGTCAAGAAATTTTTATTGATCAATGAATTTCCATTTTTACAGTAGAAATGATTAAATATATTCAATTCAACAGCATTCACATATATTTTAAAGCATACTGAAGCATTTTATTTCTAAATATAAACACTTAGGAACTTGTTCAAAATTTCACTAAAATGTAAGGCTATACACTTACGTTTTCTAGCAATTTTGATGAAAAATGCACAGTGGATTTTTGCAATATATCCATTCCAAAGTATGAATCTATCAATAAGAATCCATTTCCACATCATTTAAATAACATTAAACATATGTTTTCTGAAATATCACATCAAAACATATGTCAAGAAATTTTTTATTGATCAATGAATTTCCATTTTTACAGTAGAAATGATTAAATATATTCAATTCGACAGCATTCACATATGTTTTAAAGCATACTGAAGCATTTTATTTCTAAATATAAACACTTAGGAATTTGTTCAAAATTTCACTAAAATGTAAGGCTATACACTTACGTTTTCTAGCAATTTTGATGAAAAATGCACAGTGGATTTTTTGCAAAATATCCATTCCAAAGTATGAATCTATCAATAAGAATTCATTTCCACACAATTTAAATAACATTAAACATATGTTTTCTGAAATATCACATCAAAACATATGTCAAGAAATTTTTATTGATCAATGAATTTCCATTTTTACAGTAGAAATGATTAAATATATTCAATTCAACAGCATTCACAGATATTTTAAAGCATACTGAAGCATTTTATTTCTAAATATAAACACTTAGGAATTTGTTCAAAATTTCACTAAAATGTAAGGCTATACACTTACGTTTTCTAGTAATTTTGATGAAAAATGCACAGTGGATTTTTTGCAATATATCCATTCCAAAGTATCAATCTATCAATAAGAATTCATTTCCACACCATTTAAATAACATTAAACATATGTTTTCTGAAATATCACATCAAAACATATGTCAATAAATTTTTTATTGATCAATAAATTTCCATTTTTACAGTAGAAATGATTAAATATATTCAATTCAACAGCATTCAGATATTTTAAAGCATACTGAAGCATTTTATTTCTAAAAATAAACACTTAGGAACTTGTTCAAAATTTCACTAAAATGTAAGGCTATACACTTACGTTTTCTAGCAATTTTGATGAAAAATGCACAGTGGATTTTTTGCAATATATCCATTCCAAAGTATGAATCTATCAATAAGAATTCATTTCCACATCATTTAAATAACATTAAACATATGTTTTCTGAAATATCACATCAAAACCTATGTCAATAATTTTTTATTGATCAATGAATTTCCATTTTTACAGTAGAAATGATTAAATATATTCAATTCAACAGCATTCACATATATTTTAAAGCATACTGAAGCATTTTATTTCTAAAAATAAACACTTAGGAACTTGTTCAAAATTTCACTAAAATGTAAGGCTATACACTTACGTTTTCTAGCAATTTTGATGAAAAATGCACAGTGGATTTTTTGCAATATATCCATTCCAAAGTATGAATCTATAAATAAGAATTCATTTCCACACCATTTAAATAACATTAAACATATGTTTTCTGAAATATCACATCAAAACATATGTCAAGAAATTTTATTGATCAATGAATTTCCATTTTTACAGTAGAAATGATTAAATATATTCAATTCAACAGCATTCACAGATATTTTAAAGCATACTGAAGCATTTTATTTCTAAATATAAACACTTAGGAATTTGTTCAAAATTTCACTAAAATGTAAGGCTATACACTTACGTTTTCTAGCAATTTTGATGAAAAATGCACAGTGGATTTTTTGCAGTATATCCATTCCAAAGTATGAATCTATCAATAAGAGTTCATTTCCACACCATTTAAATAACATTAAACATATGTTTTCTGAAATATCACATCAAAACATATGTCAAGAAATTTTTATTGATCAATGAATTTCCATTTTTACAGTAGAAATGATTAAATATATTCAATTCGACAGCATTCACATATATTTTAAAGCATACTGAAGCATTTTATTTCTAAATATAAACACTTAGGAATTTGTTCAAAATTTCACTAAAATGTAAGGCTATACACTTACGTTTTCTAGCAATTTTGATGAAAAATGCACAGTGGATTTTTTGCAAAATCTCCATTCCAAAGTATGAATCTATCAATAAGAATTCATTTCCACATCATTTAAATAACATTAAACATATGTTTTCTGAAATATCACATCAAAACATATGTCAAGAAATTTTTATTGATCAATGAATTTCCATTTTTACAGTAGAAATGATTAAATATATTCAATTTGACAGCATTCACATATATTTTAAAGCATACTGAAGCATTTTATTTCTAAATATAAACACTTAGGAATTTGTTCAAAATTTCACTAAAATGTAAGGCTATACACTTACATTTTCTAGCAATTTTGATGAAAAATGCACAGTGGATTTTTTGCAATATATCCATTCCAAAGTATGAATCTATCAATAAGAATTAATTTCCACATCATTTAAATAACATTAAACATATGTTTTCTGAAATATCACATCAAAACATATGTCAAGAAATTTTTATTGATCAATGAATTTCCATTTTTACAGTAGAAATGATTAAATATATTCAATTCAACAGCATTCACATATATTTTAAAGCATACTGAAGCATTTTATTTCTAAATATAAACACTTAGGAACTTGTTCAAAATTTCACTAAAATGTAAGGCTATACACTTACGTTTTCTAGCAATTTTGATGAAAAATGCACAGTGGATTTTTGCAATATATCCATTCCAAAGTATGAATCTATCAATAAGAATCCATTTCCACATCATTTAAATAACATTAAACATATGTTTTCTGAAATATCACATCAAAACATATGTCAAGAAATTTTTTATTGATCAATGAATTTCCATTTTTACAGTAGAAATGATTAAATATATTCAATTCGACAGCATTCACATATATTTTAAAGCATACTGAAGCATTTTATTTCTAAATATAAACACTTAGGAATTTGTTCAAAATTTCACTAAAATGTAAGGCTATACACTTACGTTTTCTAGCAATTTTGATGAAAAATGCACAGTGGATTTTTTGCAAAATATCCATTCCAAAGTATGAATCTATCAATAAGAATTCATTTCCACACAATTTAAATAACATTAAACATATGTTTTCTGAAATATCACATCAAAACATATGTCAAGAAATTTTTATTGATCAATGAATTTCCATTTTTACAGTAGAAATGATTAAATATATTCAATTCAACAGCATTCACATATATTTTAAAGCATACTGAAGCATTTTATTTCTAAATATAAACACTTAGGAACTTGTTCAAAATTTCACTAAAATGTAAGGCTATACACTTACGTTTTCTAGCAATTTTGATGAAAAATGCACAGTGGATTTTTGCAATATATCCATTCCAAAGTATGAATCTATCAATAAGAATCCATTTCCACATCATTTAAATAACATTAAACATATGTTTTCTGAAATATCACATCAAAACATATGTCAAGAAATTTTTTATTGATCAATGAATTTCCATTTTTACAGTAGAAATGATTAAATATATTCAATTCGACAGCATTCACATATATTTTAAAGCATACTGAAGCATTTTATTTCTAAATATAAACACTTAGGAATTTGTTCAAAATTTCACTAAAATGTAAGGCTATACACTTACGTTTTCTAGCAATTTTGATGAAAAATGCACAGTGGATTTTTTGCAAAATATCCATTCCAAAGTATGAATCTATCAATAAGAATTCATTTCCACACAATTTAAATAACATTAAACATATGTTTTCTGAAATATCACATCAAAACATATGTCAAGAAATTTTTATTGATCAATGAATTTCCATTTTTACAGTAGAAATGATTAAATATATTCAATTCAACAGCATTCACAGATATTTTAAAGCATACTGAAGCATTTTATTTCTAAATATAAACACTTAGGAACTTGTTCAAAATTTCACTAAAATGTAAGGCTATACACTTACGTTTTCTAGCAATTTTGATGAAAAATGCACAGTGGATTTTTTGCAATATATCCATTCCAAAGTATGAATCTATAAATAAGAATTCATTTCCACACCATTTAAATAACATTAAACATATGTTTTCTGAAATATCACATCAAAACATATGTCAAGAAATTTTTATTGATCAATGAATTTCCATTTTTACAGTAGAAATGATTAAATATATTCAATTCAACAGCATTCACAGATATTTTAAAGCATACTGAAGTATTTTATTTCTAAATATAAACACTTAGGAATTTGTTCAAAATTTCACTAAAATGTAAGGCTATACACTTACGTTTTCTAGCAATTTTGATGAAAAATGCACAGTGGATTTATTGCAATGTATCCATTCCAAAGTATGAATCTATCAATAAGAATTCATTTCCACATCATTTAAATAACATTAAACATATGTTTTCTGAAATATCACATCAAAACATATGTCAAGAAATTTTATTGATCAATGAATTTTCATTTTTACAGTAGAAATGATTAAATATATTCAATTCAACAGCATTCACAGATATTTTAAAGCATACTGAAGCATTTTATTTCTAAATATAAACACTTAGGAATTTGTTCAAAATTTCACTAAAATGTAAGGCTATACACTTACGTTTTCTAGTAATTTTGATGAAAAATGCACAGTGGATTTTTTGCAATATATCCATTCCAAAGTATCAATCTATCAATAAGAATTCATTTCCACACCATTTAAATAACATTAAACATATGTTTTCTGAAATATCACATCAAAACATATGTCAATAAATTTTTTATTGATCAATGAATTTCCATTTTTACAGTAGAAATGATTAAATATATTCAATTCAACAGCATTCAGATATTTTAAAGCATACTGAAGCATTTTATTTCTAAAAATAAACACTTAGGAACTTGTTCAAAATTTCACTAAAATGTAAGGCTATACACTTACGTTTTCTAGCAATTTTGATGAAAAATGCACAGTGGATTTTTTGCAATATATCCATTCCAAAGTATGAATCTATCAATAAGAATTCATTTCCACATCATTTAAATAACATTAAACATATGTTTTCTGAAATATCACATCAAAACCTATGTCAATAATTTTTTATTGATCAATGAATTTCCATTTTTACAGTAGAAATGATTAAATATATTCAATTCAACAGCATTCACATATATTTTAAAGCATACTGAAGCATTTTATTTCTAAATATAAACACTTAGGAATTTGTTCAAAATTTCACTAAAATGTAAGGCTATACACTTACGTTTTCTAGCAATTTTGATGAAAAATGCACAGTGGATTTTTTGCAATATATCCATTCCAAAGTATGAATCTATAAATAAGAATTCATTTCCACACCATTTAAATAACATTAAACATATGTTTTCTGAAATATCACATCAAAACATATGTCAAGAAATTTTTATTGATCAATGAATTTCCATTTTTACAGTAGAAATGATTAAATATATTCAATTCAACAGCATTCACAGATATTTTAAAGCATACTGAAGCATTTTATTTCTAAATATAAACACTTAGGAATTTGTTCAAAATTTCACTAAAATGTAAGGCTATACACTTACGTTTTCTAGTAATTTTGATGAAAAATGCACAGTGGATTTTTTGCAATATATCCATTCCAAAGTATCAATCTATCAATAAGAATTCATTTCCACACCATTTAAATAACATTAAACATATGTTTTCTGAAATATCACATCAAAACATATGTCAATAAATTTTTTATTGATCAATAAATTTCCATTTTTACAGTAGAAATGATTAAATATATTCAATTCAACAGCATTCAGATATTTTAAAGCATACTGAAGCATTTTATTTCTAAAAATAAACACTTAGGAACTTGTTCAAAATTTCACTAAAATGTAAGGCTATACACTTACGTTTTCTAGCAATTTTGATGAAAAATGCACAGTGGATTTTTTGCAATATATCCATTCCAAAGTATGAATCTATCAATAAGAATTCATTTCCACATCATTTAAATAACATTAAACATATGTTTTCTGAAATATCACATCAAAACCTATGTCAATAATTTTTTATTGATCAATGAATTTCCATTTTTACAGTAGAAATGATTAAATATATTCAATTCAACAGCATTCACATATATTTTAAAGCATACTGAAGCATTTTATTTCTAAATATAAACACTTAGGAATTTGTTCAAAATTTCACTAAAATGTAAGGCTATACACTTACGTTTTCTAGCAATTTTGATGAAAAATGCACAGTGGATTTTTTGCAATATATCCATTCCAAAGTATGAATCTATAAATAAGAATTCATTTCCACACCATTTAAATAACATTAAACATATGTTTTCTGAAATATCACATCAAAACATATGTCAAGAAATTTTATTGATCAATGAATTTCCATTTTTACAGTAGAAATGATTAAATATATTCAATTCAACAGCATTCACAGATATTTTAAAGCATACTGAAGCATTTTATTTCTAAATATAAACACTTAGGAATTTGTTCAAAATTTCACTAAAATGTAAGGCTATACACTTACGTTTTCTAGCAATTTTGATGAAAAATGCACAGTGGATTTTTTGCAGTATATCCATTCCAAAGTATGAATCTATCAATAAGAGTTCATTTCCACACCATTTAAATAACATTAAACATATGTTTTCTGAAATATCACATCAAAACATATGTCAAGAAATTTTTATTGATCAATGAATTTCCATTTTTACAGTAGAAATGATTAAATATATTCAATTCGACAGCATTCACATATATTTTAAAGCATACTGAAGCATTTTATTTCTAAATATAAACACTTAGGAATTTGTTCAAAATTTCACTAAAATGTAAGGCTATACACTTACGTTTTCTAGCAATTTTGATGAAAAATGCACAGTGGATTTTTTGCAAAATCTCCATTCCAAAGTATGAATCTATCAATAAGAATTCATTTCCACATCATTTAAATAACATTAAACATATGTTTTCTGAAATATCACATCAAAACATATGTCAAGAAATTTTTATTGATCAATGAATTTCCATTTTTACAGTAGAAATGATTAAATATATTCAATTTGACAGCATTCACATATATTTTAAAGCATACTGAAGCATTTTATTTCTAAATATAAACACTTAGGAATTTGTTCAAAATTTCACTAAAATGTAAGGCTATACACTTACGTTTTCTAGCAATTTTGATGAAAAATGCACAGTGGATTTTTTGCAATATATCCATTCCAAAGTATGAATCTATCAATAAGAATTAATTTCCACATCATTTAAATAACATTAAACATATGTTTTCTGAAATATCACATCAAAACATATGTCAAGAAATTTTTATTGATCAATGAATTTCCATTTTTACAGTAGAAATGATTAAATATATTCAATTCAACAGCATTCACATATATTTTAAAGCATACTGAAGCATTTTATTTCTAAATATAAACACTTAGGAACTTGTTCAAAATTTCACTAAAATGTAAGGCTATACACTTACGTTTTCTAGCAATTTTGATGAAAAATGCACAGTGGATTTTTGCAATATATCCATTCCAAAGTATGAATCTATCAATAAGAATCCATTTCCACATCATTTAAATAACATTAAACATATGTTTTCTGAAATATCACATCAAA
Organism: Hoplias malabaricus; assembly: GCF_029633855.1. Taxonomy (NCBI): domain Eukaryota; kingdom Metazoa; phylum Chordata; class Actinopteri; order Characiformes; family Erythrinidae; genus Hoplias; species Hoplias malabaricus. Next base: position 585,379 of record NC_089807.1, on the reverse strand, counting down.
ACATATGTCAAGAAATTTTTTATTGATCAATGAATTTCCATTTTTACAGTAGAAATGATTAAATATATTCAATTCGACAGCATTCACATATATTTTAAAGCATACTGAAGCATTTTATTTCTAAATATAAACACTTAGGAATTTGTTCAAAATTTCACTAAAATGTAAGGCTATACACTTACGTTTTCTAGCAATTTTGATGAAAAATGCACAGTGGATTTTTTGCAAAATATCCATTCCAAAGTATGAATCTATCAATAAGAATTAATTTCCACACAATTTAAATAACATTAAACATATGTTTTCTGAAATATCACATCAAAACATATGTCAAGAAATTTTTATTGATCAATGAATTTCCATTTTTACAGTAGAAATGATTAAATATATTCAATTCAACAGCATTCACATATATTTTAAAGCATACTGAAGCATTTTATTTCTAAATATAAACACTTAGGAACTTGTTCAAAATTTCACTAAAATGTAAGGCTATACACTTACGTTTTCTAGCAATTTTGATGAAAAATGCACAGTGGATTTTTTGCAAAATATCCATTCCAAAGTATGAATCTATCAATAAGAATTCATTTCCACACAATTTAAATAACATTAAACATATGTTTTCTGAAATATCACATCAAAACATATGTCAAGAAATTTTTATTGATCAATGAATTTCCATTTTTACAGTAGAAATGATTAAATATATTCAATTCAACAGCATTCACAGATATTTTAAAGCATACTGAAGCATTTTATTTCTAAATATAAACACTTAGGAACTTGTTCAAAATTTCACTAAAATGTAAGGCTATACACTTACGTTTTCTAGCAATTTTGATGAAAAATGCACAGTGGATTTTTTGCAAAATATCCATTCCAAAGTATGAATCTATCAATAAGAATTCATTTCCACACAATTTAAATAACATTAAACATATGTTTTCTGAAATATCACATCAAAACATATGTCAAGAAATTTTTATTGATCAATGAATTTCCATTTTTACAGTAGAAATGATTAAATATATTCAATTCAACAGCATTCACAGATATTTTAAAGCATACTGAAGCATTTTATTTCTAAATATAAACACTTAGGAATTTGTTCAAAATTTCACTAAAATGTAAGGCTATACACTTACGTTTTCTAGTAATTTTGATGAAAAATGCACAGTGGATTTTTTGCAATATATCCATTCCAAAGTATCAATCTATCAATAAGAATTCATTTCCACACCATTTAAATAACATTAAACATATGTTTTCTGAAATATCACATCAAAACATATGTCAATAAATTTTTTATTGATCAATAAATTTCCATTTTTACAGTAGAAATGATTAAATATATTCAATTCAACAGCATTCAGATATTTTAAAGCATACTGAAGCATTTTATTTCTAAAAATAAACACTTAGGAACTTGTTCAAAATTTCACTAAAATGTAAGGCTATACACTTACGTTTTCTAGCAATTTTGATGAAAAATGCACAGTGGATTTTTTGCAATATATCCATTCCAAAGTATGAATCTATCAATAAGAATTCATTTCCACATCATTTAAATAACATTAAACATATGTTTTCTGAAATATCACATCAAAACCTATGTCAATAATTTTTTATTGATCAATGAATTTCCATTTTTACAGTAGAAATGATTAAATATATTCAATTCAACAGCATTCACATATATTTTAAAGCATACTGAAGCATTTTATTTCTAAATATAAACACTTAGGAATTTGTTCAAAATTTCACTAAAATGTAAGGCTATACACTTACGTTTTCTAGCAATTTTGATGAAAAATGCACAGTGGATTTTTTGCAATATATCCATTCCAAAGTATGAATCTATAAATAAGAATTCATTTCCACACCATTTAAATAACATTAAACATATGTTTTCTGAAATATCACATCAAAACATATGTCAAGAAATTTTATTGATCAATGAATTTCCATTTTTACAGTAGAAATGATTAAATATATTCAATTCAACAGCATTCACAGATATTTTAAAGCATACTGAAGCATTTTATTTCTAAATATAAACACTTAGGAATTTGTTCAAAATTTCACTAAAATGTAAGGCTATACACTTACGTTTTCTAGCAATTTTGATGAAAAATGCACAGTGGATTTTTTGCAGTATATCCATTCCAAAGTATGAATCTATCAATAAGAGTTCATTTCCACACCATTTAAATAACATTAAACATATGTTTTCTGAAATATCACATCAAAACATATGTCAAGAAATTTTTATTGATCAATGAATTTCCATTTTTACAGTAGAAATGATTAAATATATTCAATTCGACAGCATTCACATATATTTTAAAGCATACTGAAGCATTTTATTTCTAAATATAAACACTTAGGAATTTGTTCAAAATTTCACTAAAATGTAAGGCTATACACTTACGTTTTCTAGCAATTTTGATGAAAAATGCACAGTGGATTTTTTGCAATATATCCATTCCAAAGTATGAATCTATCAATAAGAATTCATTTCCACATCATTTAAATAACATTAAACATATGTTTTCTGAAATATCACATCAAAACATATGTCAAGAAATTTTTATTGATCAATGAATTTCCATTTTTACAGTAGAAATGATTAAATATATTCAATTCAACAGCATTCACATATATTTTAAAGCATACTGAAGCATTTTATTTCTAAATATAAACACTTAGGAATTTGTTCAAAATTTCACTAAAATGTAAGGCTATACACTTACGTTTTCTAGCAATTTTGATGAAAAATGCACAGTGGATTTTTTGCAATATATCCATTCCAAAGTATGAATCTATCAATAAGAATTAATTTCCACATCATTTAAATAACATTAAACATATGTTTTCTGAAATATCACATCAAAACATATGTCAAGAAATTTTTATTGATCAATGAATTTCCATTTTTACAGTAGAAATGATTAAATATATTCAATTCAACAGCATTCACATATATTTTAAAGCATACTGAAGCATTTTATTTCTAAATATAAACACTTAGGAACTTGTTCAAAATTTCACTAAAATGTAAGGCTATACACTTACGTTTTCTAGCAATTTTGATGAAAAATGCACAGTGGATTTTTGCAATATATCCATTCCAAAGTATGAATCTATCAATAAGAATCCATTTCCACATCATTTAAATAACATTAAACATATGTTTTCTGAAATATCACATCAAAACATATGTCAAGAAATTTTTTATTGATCAATGAATTTCCATTTTTACAGTAGAAATGATTAAATATATTCAATTCGACAGCATTCACATATATTTTAAAGCATACTGAAGCATTTTATTTCTAAATATAAACACTTAGGAATTTGTTCAAAATTTCACTAAAATGTAAGGCTATACACTTACGTTTTCTAGCAATTTTGATGAAAAATGCACAGTGGATTTTTTGCAAAATATCCATTCCAAAGTATGAATCTATCAATAAGAATTCATTTCCACACAATTTAAATAACATTAAACATATGTTTTCTGAAATATCACATCAAAACATATGTCAAGAAATTTTTATTGATCAATGAATTTCCATTTTTACAGTAGAAATGATTAAATATATTCAATTCAACAGCATTCAGATATTTTAAAGCATACTGAAGCATTTTATTTCTAAAAATAAACACTTAGGAACTTGTTCAAAATTTCACTAAAATGTAAGGCTATACACTTACGTTTTCTAGCAATTTTGATGAAAAATGCACAGTGGATTTTTTGCAATATATCCATTCCAAAGTATGAATCTATCAATAAGAATTCATTTCCACATCATTTAAATAACATTAAACATATGTTTTCTGAAATATCACATCAAAACCTATGTCAATAATTTTTTATTGATCAATGAATTTCCATTTTTACAGTAGAAATGATTAAATATATTCAATTCAACAGCATTCACATATATTTTAAAGCATACTGAAGCATTTTATTTCTAAATATAAACACTTAGGAATTTGTTCAAAATTTCACTAAAATGTAAGGCTATACACTTACGTTTTCTAGCAATTTTGATGAAAAATGCACAGTGGATTTTTTGCAATATATCCATTCCAAAGTATGAATCTATAAATAAGAATTCATTTCCACACCATTTAAATAACATTAAACATATGTTTTCTGAAATATCACATCAAAACATATGTCAAGAAATTTTATTGATCAATGAATTTCCATTTTTACAGTAGAAATGATTAAATATATTCAATTCAACAGCATTCACAGATATTTTAAAGCATACTGAAGCATTTTATTTCTAAATATAAACACTTAGGAATTTGTTCAAAATTTCACTAAAATGTAAGGCTATACACTTACGTTTTCTAGCAATTTTGATGAAAAATGCACAGTGGATTTTTTGCAGTATATCCATTCCAAAGTATGAATCTATCAATAAGAGTTCATTTCCACACCATTTAAATAACATTAAACATATGTTTTCTGAAATATCACATCAAAACATATGTCAAGAAATTTTTATTGATCAATGAATTTCCATTTTTACAGTAGAAATGATTAAATATATTCAATTCGACAGCATTCACATATATTTTAAAGCATACTGAAGCATTTTATTTCTAAATATAAACACTTAGGAATTTGTTCAAAATTTCACTAAAATGTAAGGCTATACACTTACGTTTTCTAGCAATTTTGATGAAAAATGCACAGTGGATTTTTTGCAATATATCCATTCCAAAGTATGAATCTATCAATAAGAATTAATTTCCACATCATTTAAATAACATTAAACATATGTTTTCTGAAATATCACATCAAAACATATGTCAAGAAATTTTTATTGATCAATGAATTTCCATTTTTACAGTAGAAATGATTAAATATATTCAATTCAACAGCATTCACATATATTTTAAAGCATACTGAAGCATTTTATTTCTAAATATAAACACTTAGGAACTTGTTCAAAATTTCACTAAAATGTAAGGCTATACACTTACGTTTTCTAGCAATTTTGATGAAAAATGCACAGTGGATTTTTGCAATATATCCATTCCAAAGTATGAATCTATCAATAAGAATCCATTTCCACATCATTTAAATAACATTAAACATATGTTTTCTGAAATATCACATCAAAACATATGTCAAGAAATTTTTTATTGATCAATGAATTTCCATTTTTACAGTAGAAATGATTAAATATATTCAATTCGACAGCATTCACATATATTTTAAAGCATACTGAAGCATTTTATTTCTAAATATAAACACTTAGGAATTTGTTCAAAATTTCACTAAAATGTAAGGCTATACACTTACGTTTTCTAGCAATTTTGATGAAAAATGCACAGTGGATTTTTTGCAAAATATCCATTCCAAAGTATGAATCTATCAATAAGAATTCATTTCCACACAATTTAAATAACATTAAACATATGTTTTCTGAAATATCACATCAAAACATATGTCAAGAAATTTTTATTGATCAATGAATTTCCATTTTTACAGTAGAAATGATTAAATATATTCAATTCAACAGCATTCACAGATATTTTAAAGCATACTGAAGCATTTTATTTCTAAAAATAAACACTTAGGAACTTGTTCAAAATTTCACTAAAATGTAAGGCTATACACTTACGTTTTCTAGCAATTTTGATGAAAAATGCACAGTGGATTTTTTGCAATATATCCATTCCAAAGTATGAATCTATCAATAAGAATTCATTTCCACATCATTTAAATAACATTAAACATATGTTTTCTGAAATATCACATCAAAACCTATGTCAATAATTTTTTATTGATCAATGAATTTCCATTTTTACAGTAGAAATGATTAAATATATTCAATTCAACAGCATTCACATATATTTTAAAGCATACTGAAGCATTTTATTTCTAAATATAAACACTTAGGAATTTGTTCAAAATTTCACTAAAATGTAAGGCTATACACTTACGTTTTCTAGCAATTTTGATGAAAAATGCACAGTGGATTTTTGCAATATATCCATTCCAAAGTATGAATCTATAAATAAGAATTCATTTCCACACCATTTAAATAACATTAAACATATGTTTTCTGAAATATCACATCAAAACATATGTCAAGAAATTTTTATTGATCAATGAATTTCCATTTTTACAGTAGAAATGATTAAATATATTCAATTCAACAGCATTCACAGATATTTTAAAGCATACTGAAGCATTTTATTTCTAAATATAAACACTTAGGAATTTGTTCAAAATTTCACTAAAATGTAAGGCTATACACTTACGTTTTCTAGCAATTTTGATGAAAAATGCACAGTGGATTTTTTGCAGTATATCCATTCCAAAGTATGAATCTATCAATAAGAGTTCATTTCCACACCATTTAAATAACATTAAACATATGTTTTCTGAAATATCACATCAAAACATATGTCAAGAAATTTTTATTGATCAATGAATTTCCATTTTTACAGTAGAAATGATTAAATATATTCAATTCGACAGCATTCACATATATTTTAAAGCATACTGAAGCATTTTATTTCTAAATATAAACACTTAGGAATTTGTTCAAAATTTCACTAAAATGTAAGGCTATACACTTACGTTTTCTAGCAATTTTGATGAAAAATGCACAGTGGATTTTTTGCAATATATCCATTCCAAAGTATGAATCTATCAATAAGAATTCATTTCCACATCATTTAAATAACATTAAACATATGTTTTCTGAAATATCACATCAAAACATATGTCAAGAAATTTTTATTGATCAATGAATTTCCATTTTTACAGTAGAAATGATTAAATATATTCAATTCGACAGCATTCACATATATTTTAAAGCATACTGAAGCATTTTATTTCTAAATATAAACACTTAGGAATTTGTTCAAAATTTCACTAAAATGTAAGGCTATACACTTACGTTTTCTAGCAATTTTGATGAAAAATGCACAGTGGATTTTTTGCAATATATCCATTCCAAAGTATGAATCTATCAATAAGAATTAATTTCCACATCATTTAAATAACATTAAACATATGTTTTCTGAAATATCACATCAAAACATATGTCAAGAAATTTTTATTGATCAATGAATTTCCATTTTTACAGTAGAAATGATTAAATATATTCAATTCAACAGCATTCACATATATTTTAAAGCATACTGAAGCATTTTATTTCTAAATATAAACACTTAGGAACTTGTTCAAAATTTCACTAAAATGTAAGGCTATACACTTACGTTTTCTAGCAATTTTGATGAAAAATGCACAGTGGATTTTTGCAATATATCCATTCCAAAGTATGAATCTATCAATAAGAATCCATTTCCACATCATTTAAATAACATTAAACATATGTTTTCTGAAATATCACATCAAAACATATGTCAAGAAATTTTTTATTGATCAATGAATTTCCATTTTTACAGTAGAAATGATTAAATATATTCAATTCGACAGCATTCACATATATTTTAAAGCATACTGAAGCATTTTATTTCTAAATATAAACACTTAGGAATTTGTTCAAAATTTCACTAAAATGTAAGGCTATACACTTACGTTTTCTAGCAATTTTGATGAAAAATGCACAGTGGATTTTTTGCAAAATATCCATTCCAAAGTATGAATCTATCAATAAGAATTCATTTCCACACAATTTAAATAACATTAAACATATGTTTTCTGAAATATCACATCAAAACATATGTCAAGAAATTTTTATTGATCAATGAATTTCCATTTTTACAGTAGAAATGATTAAATATATTCAATTCAACAGCATTCACAGATATTTTAAAGCATACTGAAGCATTTTATTTCTAAAAATAAACACTTAGGAACTTGTTCAAAATTTCACTAAAATGTAAGGCTATACACTTACGTTTTCTAGCAATTTTGATGAAAAATGCACAGTGGATTTTTTGCAATATATCCATTCCAAAGTATGAATCTATCAATAAGAATTCATTTCCACATCATTTAAATAACATTAAACATATGTTTTCTGAAATATCACATCAAAACCTATGTCAATAATTTTTTATTGATCAATGAATTTCCATTTTTACAGTAGAAATGATTAAATATATTCAATTCAACAGCATTCACATATATTTTAAAGCATACTGAAGCATTTTATTTCTAAATATAAACACTTAGGAATTTGTTCAAAATTTCACTAAAATGTAAGGCTATACACTTACGTTTTCTAGCAATTTTGATGAAAAATGCACAGTGGATTTTTGCAATGTATCCATTCCAAAGTATGAATCTATCAATAAGAATTCATTTCCACATCATTTAAATAACATTAAACATATGTTTTCTGAAATATCACATCAAAACATATGTCAAGAAATTTTATTGATCAATGAATTTCCATTTTTACAGTAGAAATGATTAAATATATTCAATTCAACAGCATTCACATATATTTTAAAGCATACTGAAGCATTTTATTTCTAAATATAAACACTTAGGAATTTGTTCAAAATTTCACTAAAATGTAAGGCTATACACTTACGTTTTCTAGCAATTTTGATGAAAAATGCACAGTGGATTTTTTGCAGTATATCCATTCCAAAGTATGAATCTATCAATAAGAATTCATTTCCACACCATTTAAATAACATTAAACATATGTTTTCTGAAATATCACATCAAAACATATGTCAAGAAATTTTTATTGATCAATGAATTTCCATTTTTACAGTAGAAATGATTAAATATATTCAATTCGACAGCATTCACATATATTTTAAAGCATACTGAAGCATTTTATTTCTAAATATAAACACTTAGGAATTTGTTCAAAATTTCACTAAAATGTAAGGCTATACACTTACGTTTTCTAGCAATTTTGATGAAAAATGCACAGTGGATTTTTTGCAATATATCCATTCCAAAGTATGAATCTATCAATAAGAATTCATTTCCACATCATTTAAATAACATTAAACATATGTTTTCTGAAATATCACATCAAAACCTATGTCAAGAAATTTTTATTAATCAATGAATTTCCATTTTTTCAGTAGAAATGAATAAATATATTCAATTCAACAACATTCACAGATATTTTAAAGCATACTGAAGCATTTTATTTCTAAATATAAACACTTAGGAATTTGTTCAAAATTTCACTAAAATGTAAGGCTATACACTTACATTTTCTAGCAATTTTGATGAAAAATGCACAGTGGATTTTTTGCAATATATCCATTCCAAAGTATGAATCTATCAATAAGAATTAATTTCCACATCATTTAAATAACATTAAACATATGTTTTCTGAAATATCACATCAAAACATATGTCAAGAAATTTTTATTGATCAATGAATTTCCATTTTTACAGTAGAAATGATTAAATATATTTAATTCAACAGCATTCACAGATATTTTAAAGCATACTGAAGCATTTTATTTCTAAATATCAACACTTAGGAATTTGTTCAAAATTTCACTAAAATGTAAGGCTATACACTTACGTTTTCTAGCAATTTTGATGAAAAATGCACAGTGGACTTTTTTGCAATATATCCATTCCAAATTATGAATCTATCAATAAGAATTCATTTCCACACCATTTAAATAACATTAAACATATGTTTTCTGAAATATCACATCAAAACATATGTCAAGAAATTTTTATTGATCAATGAATTTCCATTTTTACAGTAGAAATGATTAAATATATTCAATTCAACAGCATTCACAGATATTTTAAAGCATACTGAAGCATTTTATTTCTAAATATAAACACTTAGGAATTTGTTCAAAATTTCACTAAAATGTAAGGCTATACACTTACGTTTTCTAGCAATTTTGATGAAAAATGCACAGTGGATTTTTTGCAGTATATCCATTCCAAAGTATGAATCTATCAATAAGAGTTCATTTCCACACCATTTAAATAACATTAAACATATGTTTTCTGAAATATCACATCAAAACATATGTCAAGAAATTTTTATTGATCAATGAATTTCCATTTTTACAGTAGAAATGATTAAATATATTCAATTCGACAGCATTCACATATATTTTAAAGCATACTGAAGCATTTTATTTCTAAATATAAACACTTAGGAATTTGTTCAAAATTTCACTAAAATGTAAGGCTATACACTTACGTTTTCTAGCAATTTTGATGAAAAATGCACAGTGGATTTTTTGCAATATATCCATTCCAAAGTATGAATCTATCAATATGAATTCATTTCCACATCATTTAAATAACATTAAACATATGTTTTCTGAAATATCACATCAAAACATATGTCAAGAAATTTTTATTGATCAATGAATTTCCATTTTTACAGTAGAAATGATTAAATATATTCAATTCGACAGCATTCACATATATTTTAAAGCATACTGAAGCATTTTATTTCTAAATATAAACACTTAGGAATTTGTTCAAAATTTCACTAAAATGTAAGGCTATACACTTACGTTTTCTAGCAATTTTGATGAAAAATGCACAGTGGATTTTTTGCAATATATCCATTCCAAAGTATGAATCTATCAATAAGAATTAATTTCCACATCATTTAAATAACATTAAACATATGTTTTCTGAAATATCACATCAAAACATATGTCAAGAAATTTTTATTGATCAATGAATTTCCATTTTTACAGTAGAAATGATTAAATATATTCAATTCAACAGCATTCACATATATTTTAAAGCATACTGAAGCATTTTATTTCTAAATATAAACACTTAGGAACTTGTTCAAAATTTCACTAAAATGTAAGGCTATACACTTACGTTTTCTAGCAATTTTGATGAAAAATGCACAGTGGATTTTTGCAATATATCCATTCCAAAGTATGAATCTATCAATAAGAATCCATTTCCACATCATTTAAATAACATTAAACATATGTTTTCTGAAATATCACATCAAAACATATGTCAAGAAATTTTTTATTGATCAATGAATTTCCATTTTTACAGTAGAAATGATTAAATATATTCAATTCGACAGCATTCACATATATTTTAAAGCATACTGAAGCATTTTATTTCTAAATATAAACACTTAGGAATTTGTTCAAAATTTCACTAAAATGTAAGGCTATACACTTACGTTTTCTAGCAATTTTGATGAAAAATGCACAGTGGATTTTTTGCAAAATATCCATTCCAAAGTATGAATCTATCAATAAGAATTCATTTCCACACAATTTAAATAACATTAAACATATGTTTTCTGAAATATCACATCAAAACATATGTCAAGAAATTTTTATTGATCAATGAATTTCCATTTTTACAGTAGAAATGATTAAATATATTCAATTCAACAGCATTCACAGATATTTTAAAGCATACTGAAGCATTTTATTTCTAAAAATAAACACTTAGGAACTTGTTCAAAATTTCACTAAAATGTAAGGCTATACACTTACGTTTTCTAGCAATTTTGATGAAAAATGCACAGTGGACTTTTTTGCAATATATCCATTCCAAATTATGAATCTATCAATAAGAATTCATTTCCACACCATTTAAATAACATTAAACATATGTTTTCTGAAATATCACATCAAAACATATGTCAAGAAATTTTTATTGATCAATGAATTTCCATTTTTACAGTAGAAATGATTAAATATATTCAATTCAACAGCATTCACAGATATTTTAAAGCATACTGAAGCATTTTATTTCTAAATATAAACACTTAGGAATTTGTTCAAAATTTCACTAAAATGTAAGGCTATACACTTACGTTTTCTAGCAATTTTGATGAAAAATGCACAGTGGATTTTTTGCAGTATATCCATTCCAAAGTATGAATCTATCAATAAGAGTTCATTTCCACACCATTTAAATAACATTAAACATATGTTTTCTGAAATATCACATCAAAACATATGTCAAGAAATTTTTATTGATCAATGAATTTCCATTTTTACAGTAGAAATGATTAAATATATTCAATTCGACAGCATTCACATATATTTTAAAGCATACTGAAGCATTTTATTTCTAAATATAAACACTTAGGAATTTGTTCAAAATTTCACTAAAATGTAAGGCTATACACTTACGTTTTCTAGCAATTTTGATGAAAAATGCACAGTGGATTTTTTGCAATATATCCATTCCAAAGTATGAATCTATCAATAAGAATTCATTTCCACATCATTTAAATAACATTAAACATATGTTTTCTGAAATATCACATCAAAACATATGTCAAGAAATTTTTATTGATCAATGAATTTCCATTTTTACAGTAGAAATGATTAAATATATTCAATTCGACAGCATTCACATATATTTTAAAGCATACTGAAGCATTTTATTTCTAAATATAAACACTTAGGAATTTGTTCAAAATTTCACTAAAATGTAAGGCTATACACTTACGTTTTCTAGCAATTTTGATGAAAAATGCACAGTGGATTTTTTGCAATATATCCATTCCAAAGTATGAATCTATCAATATGAATTCATTTCCACATCATTTAAATAACATTAAACATATGTTTTCTGAAATATCACATCAAAACATATGTCAAGAAATTTTTATTGATCAATGAATTTCCATTTTTACAGTAGAAATGATTAAATATATTCAATTCGACAGCATTCACATATATTTTAAAGCATACTGAAGCATTTTATTTCTAAATATAAACACTTAGGAATTTGTTCAAAATTTCACTAAAATGTAAGGCTATACACTTACGTTTTCTAGCAATTTTGATGAAAAATGCACAGTGGATTTTTTGCAATATATCCATTCCAAAGTATGAATCTATCAATATGAATTCATTTCCACATCATTTAAATAACATTAAACATATGTTTTCTGAAATATCACATCAAAACATATGTCAAGAAATTTTTATTGATCAATGAATTTCCATTTTTACAGTAGAAATGATTAAATATATTCAATTCGACAGCATTCACATATATTTTAAAGCATACTGAAGCATTTTATTTCTAAATATAAACACTTAGGAATTTGTTCAAAATTTCACTAAAATGTAAGGCTATACACTTACGTTTTCTAGCAATTTTGATGAAAAATGCACAGTGGATTTTTTGCAATATATCCATTCCAAAGTATGAATCTATCAATAAGAATTAATTTCCACATCATTTAAATAACATTAAACATATGTTTTCTGAAATATCACATCAAAACATATGTCAAGAAATTTTTATTGATCAATGAATTTCCATTTTTACAGTAGAAATGATTAAATATATTCAATTCAACAGCATTCACATATATTTTAAAGCATACTGAAGCATTTTATTTCTAAATATAAACACTTAGGAACTTGTTCAAAATTTCACTAAAATGTAAGGCTATACACTTACGTTTTCTAGCAATTTTGATGAAAAATGCACAGTGGATTTTTGCAATATATCCATTCCAAAGTATGAATCTATCAATAAGAATCCATTTCCACATCATTTAAATAACATTAAACATATGTTTTCTGAAATATCACATCAAAACATATGTCAAGAAATTTTTTATTGATCAATGAATTTCCATTTTTACAGTAGAAATGATTAAATATATTCAATTCGACAGCATTCACATATATTTTAAAGCATACTGAAGCATTTTATTTCTAAATATAAACACTTAGGAATTTGTTCAAAATTTCACTAAAATGTAAGGCTATACACTTACGTTTTCTAGCAATTTTGATGAAAAATGCACAGTGGATTTTTTGCAAAATATCCATTCCAAAGTATGAATCTATCAATAAGAATTCATTTCCACACAATTTAAATAACATTAAACATATGTTTTCTGAAATATCACATCAAAACATATGTCAAGAAATTTTTATTGATCAATGAATTTCCATTTTTACAGTAGAAATGATTAAATATATTCAATTCAACAGCATTCACAGATATTTTAAAGCATACTGAAGCATTTTATTTCTAAAAATAAACACTTAGGAACTTGTTCAAAATTTCACTAAAATGTAAGGCTATACACTTACGTTTTCTAGCAATTTTGATGAAAAATGCACAGTGGACTTTTTTGCAATATATCCATTCCAAATTATGAATCTATCAATAAGAATTCATTTCCACACCATTTAAATAACATTAAACATATGTTTTCTGAAATATCACATCAAAACATATGTCAAGAAATTTTTATTGATCAATGAATTTCCATTTTTACAGTAGAAATGATTAAATATATTCAATTCAACAGCATTCACAGATATTTTAAAGCATACTGAAGCATTTTATTTCTAAATATAAACACTTAGGAATTTGTTCAAAATTTCACTAAAATGTAAGGCTATACACTTACGTTTTCTAGCAATTTTGATGAAAAATGCACAGTGGATTTTTTGCAGTATATCCATTCCAAAGTATGAATCTATCAATAAGAGTTCATTTCCACACCATTTAAATAACATTAAACATATGTTTTCTGAAATATCACATCAAAACATATGTCAAGAAATTTTTATTGATCAATGAATTTCCATTTTTACAGTAGAAATGATTAAATATATTCAATTCGACAGCATTCACATATATTTTAAAGCATACTGAAGCATTTTATTTCTAAATATAAACACTTAGGAATTTGTTCAAAATTTCACTAAAATGTAAGGCTATACACTTACGTTTTCTAGCAATTTTGATGAAAAATGCACAGTGGATTTTTTGCAATATATCCATTCCAAAGTATGAATCTATCAATAAGAATTCATTTCCACATCATTTAAATAACATTAAACATATGTTTTCTGAAATATCACATCAAAACATATGTCAAGAAATTTTTATTGATCAATGAATTTCCATTTTTACAGTAGAAATGATTAAATATATTCAATTCGACAGCATTCACATATATTTTAAAGCATACTGAAGCATTTTATTTCTAAATATAAACACTTAGGAATTTGTTCAAAATTTCACTAAAATGTAAGGCTATACACTTACGTTTTCTAGCAATTTTGATGAAAAATGCACAGTGGATTTTTTGCAATATATCCATTCCAAAGTATGAATCTATCAATAAGAATTAATTTCCACATCATTTAAATAACATTAAACATATGTTTTCTGAAATATCACATCAAAACATATGTCAAGAAATTTTTATTGATCAATGAATTTCCATTTTTACAGTAGAAATGATTAAATATATTCAATTCAACAGCATTCACATATATTTTAAAGCATACTGAAGCATTTTATTTCTAAATATAAACACTTAGGAACTTGTTCAAAATTTCACTAAAATGTAAGGCTATACACTTACGTTTTCTAGCAATTTTGATGAAAAATGCACAGTGGATTTTTGCAATATATCCATTCCAAAGTATGAATCTATCAATAAGAATCCATTTCCACATCATTTAAATAACATTAAACATATGTTTTCTGAAATATCACATCAAAACATATGTCAAGAAATTTTTTATTGATCAATGAATTTCCATTTTTACAGTAGAAATGATTAAATATATTCAATTCGACAGCATTCACATATATTTTAAAGCATACTGAAGCATTTTATTTCTAAATATAAACACTTAGGAATTTGTTCAAAATTTCACTAAAATGTAAGGCTATACACTTACGTTTTCTAGCAATTTTGATGAAAAATGCACAGTGGATTTTTTGCAAAATATCCATTCCAAAGTATGAATCTATCAATAAGAATTCATTTCCACACAATTTAAATAACATTAAACATATGTTTTCTGAAATATCACATCAAAACATATGTCAAGAAATTTTTATTGATCAATGAATTTCCATTTTTACAGTAGAAATGATTAAATATATTCAATTCAACAGCATTCACAGATATTTTAAAGCATACTGAAGCATTTTATTTCTAAAAATAAACACTTAGGAACTTGTTCAAAATTTCACTAAAATGTAAGGCTATACACTTACGTTTTCTAGCAATTTTGATGAAAAATGCACAGTGGATTTTTTGCAATATATCCATTCCAAAGTATGAATCTATCAATAAGAATTCATTTCCACATCATTTAAATAACATTAAACATATGTTTTCTGAAATATCACATCAAAACCTATGTCAATAATTTTTTATTGATCAATGAATTTCCATTTTTACAGTAGAAATGATTAAATATATTCAATTCAACAGCATTCACATATATTTTAAAGCATACTGAAGCATTTTATTTCTAAATATAAACACTTAGGAATTTGTTCAAAATTTCACTAAAATGTAAGGCTATACACTTACGTTTTCTAGCAATTTTGATGAAAAATGCACAGTGGATTTTTGCAATATATCCATTCCAAAGTATGAATCTATAAATAAGAATTCATTTCCACACCATTTAAATAACATTAAACATATGTTTTCTGAAATATCACATCAAAACATATGTCAAGAAATTTTTATTGATCAATGAATTTCCATTTTTACAGTAGAAATGATTAAATATATTCAATTCAACAGCATTCACAGATATTTTAAAGCATACTGAAGTATTTTATTTCTAAATATAAACACTTAGGAATTTGTTCAAAATTTCACTAAAATGTAACACTATACACTTACGTTTTCTAGCAATTTTGATGAAAAATGCACAGTGGATTTTTTGCAATGTATCCATTCCAAAGTATGAATCTATCAATAAGAATTCATTTCCACATCATTTAAATAACATTAAACATATGTTTTCTGAAATATCACATCAAAACATATGTCAAGAAATTTTTATTGATCAATGAATTTCCATTTTTACAGTAGAAATGATTAAATATATTCAACTCGACAGCATTCACATATATTTTAAAGCATACTGAAGCATTTTATTTCTAAATATAAACACTTAGGAATTTGTTCAAAATTTCACTAAAATGTAAGGCTATACACTTACGTTTTCTAGCAATTTTGATGAAAAATGCACAGTGGATTTTTTGCAATATATCCATTCCAAAGTATGAATCTATCAATAAGAATTCATTTCCACATCATTTAAATAACATTAAACATATGTTTTCTGAAATATCACATCAAAACATATGTCAAGAAATTTTTATTAATCAATGAATTTCCATTTTTTCAGTAGAAATGAATAAATATATTCAATTCAACAACATTCACAGATATTTTAAAGCATACTGAAGCATTTTATTTCTAAATATAAACACTTAGGAATTTGTTCAAAATTTCACTAAAATGTAAGGCTATACACTTACATTTTCTAGCAATTTTGATGAAAAATGCACAGTGGATTTTTTGCAATATATCCATTCCAAAGTATGAATCTATCAATAAGAATTAATTTCCACATCATTTAAATAACATTAAACATATGTTTTCTGAAATATCACATCAAAACATATGTCAAGAAATTTTTATTGATCAATGAATTTCCATTTTTACAGTAGAAATGATTAAATATATTTAATTCAACAGCATTCACAGATATTTTAAAGCATACTGAAGCATTTTATTTCTAAATATCAACACTTAGGAATTTGTTCAAAATTTCACTAAAATGTAAGGCTATACACTTACGTTTTCTAGCAATTTTGATGAAAAATGCACAGTGGATTTTTTGCAATATATCCATTCCAAAGTATGAATCTATCAATAAGAATTCATTTCCACATCATTTAAATAACATTAAACATGTTTTCTGAAATATCACATCAAAACATATGTCAAGAAATTTTTATTGATCAATGAATTTCCATTTTTACAGTAGAAATGATTGAATATATTCAATTCAACAGCATTCACATATATTTTAAAGCATACTGAAGTATTTTATTTCTAAATATAAACACTTAGGAATTTGTTCAAAATTTCACTAAAATGTAAGGCTATACACTTACGTTTTCTAGCAATTTTGATGAAAAATGCACAGTGGACTTTTTTGCAATATATCCATTCCAAATTATGAATCTATCAATAAGAATTCATTTCCACATCATTTAAATAACATTAAACATATATTTTTTAAATATCACACCAAAACATATGTCAAGAAATTTTTATTGATCAATGAATTTCCATTTTTACAGTAGAAATGATTAAATATATTCAATTCAACAGCATTCACAGATATTTTTGAGCATGCTTAAGCATTTTATTTCTAAATATAAACACTTAGGGATTTGTTCAAAATCTCACTAAAATGTAAAGCTATACACTTACGTTTTCTAGCAATTTTGATGAAAAATGCACAGTGGATTTTTTGCAATATATCTATATCTATCTATCTATATATATATTTGCAATATAGTATGAAACTATCAATAAGAATTCATTTCCACATCATTTAAATAACATTAAACATATATTTTCTGAGACATCACACCAATGTCAAGAAATTTTGATTAAGCAATGAATTTCCATTTTTACAGTAAAAATGATTAAGTATTTTAAATTCCACAGTATTCACAGATTTCTAAGAGCTAGTTCAAGTGATTTATTACCAAATACATACACTTAGGAATTTGTTTAAAATTTCACTAAAATATAAGGCTATACACTGATGTTTTTTAGCAATTTTGATGAAAAATGCACAGTTTTTTTTGCAATATATCCATTCCAAAGTATGAATCTATCAATAAGAATTCATTTCCACATCATTTAACGATGTATCAGATGTTGAATGTTAAGCTACTGATTTATGCCTGCATCAGACTACATGATATTTTTGTCTTTAATAATGTTCATTGAGTCCGGCTGGAGTTATAAATTCGTGCCTTGACTCGGATGGGAGACAGGGGACACTTCACGTTTGACACGGACCCTTCTTCGTTCTCGTTATTGTTTGAGTTCAGAGTTTCTTAGGGAGGCGGATCAGAAACTGTCAATCATGACTACAGAGGTGGTCTGTGCACTGCTGGCAGTTGTGTGTTCCAAATAAGATGACTGTGGACCTGTTCCTGTGTGTTTTGAGGAGGAGAGAATAAACTCTATCCTGCAAAGACGACTTGAGGTAATGTGTTAACGTGTCAAGAGCATTTCCTCAGTTTGTTTTTTCCACCTGACAACTGTATACTCTCTCTTCTCTGTGTTTACAGATGTGCACCAGACAGCGCTCTGTCCTCCTATTGGTCATTCCCAAGGAACATGATGTATGAAATATCAGTCTAGGCAAAATGATCTAAAAAAATCGAACAGGCAGGGATTTTTGCCATGGTGTCATGGGGCCTCCCAGACGCCACATCGCTGATCTTTGATTATGTCGCACTACACGGCTGTTACTCGCCCCAGATGCTTATTTCAATTCTGACACTTGACATTTCTCAGATACAACAAAATTCAATTCGTCTGATCCCGGGATTAGAGATAGACATTGATGTTACTTCAATAAAATTTTAAAAATGTAAACTTGCATGTGTATTTTATTGCCATTTTTTTTGGGGTGATATGGGCAGGTGGGGCGCAGAAATTCCCCTTCTTCTGAGGTGGGGAATGATATAAAAATTTGAGAACCATGGCTTTAAAGTAATAAATACATCACTTGCCCACACATGTCTAAGGTGTCAGGTGGACGAATGAAGACCCTTGCACTGGGCTGTGGAGCGGTGGAACTGTATTCTCTATTCTCTGTGAACTCTATTTTCCTTATAGGCTTTGGGTTGTTGTAATGGTAGACTGTTTTAACTACTTGTTGGACTGGTTTTCCTGCAGGATTATTTTTCCTGTTTGCCATGACCATATTCACCCTCTCATTTTTATCTCTTCTCTGTTTTTCTTCTTCCTCTCTCTCCTGTCACCTGCATCTGGGTGCCATGTTCCTATGGTGCTGCCCCAAAAGCATCCAGCTGTAGATTCTGGCCTTGACTTTTCATAGCAGTGTGATCCTTGTGCATGGGAATGTTTAGCCTGGGACTTTATACCAGTTTAATCCCTCCCACAAAAACACTGAGCATGTGTCCTACATCCATTTGCATCTTCACAACTCATGCCTTGCTTTCAAATTAACCAAATCTCTTCAGTTTTGTCTTGCTTTATATATTTTTTCTCATCCTATTGGATACATGCTGATCCTTCTTGTTGTTTTGTGATTGTTTGTTTGTTTTTGTGCTCAAAGGTCTCAGACCCGATTTCTTCCTTGTGCTCAGAGAGAGATTTCCTCGCATCCGGATCTCAGTAAAGCTGCTTTGTGAAGACATTCGTTTTGAAAAGCTTTGTGTAAACAATAATGAACTGAAATTTGTTTAACTGCTGTTTTCTAGAGAGAGGAATTGCTTTGTTTCAGCACAGGGGGCAGAAAGGGTTAACACTGCATTAACTGTGAGAGGGATATTTGCATGAGAACAGAACAGAACAATCTACAGGTGATGGATGGATAGAGAGAGAGAGAGAGAGAGAGAGAGAGAGAGAGAGAGAGAGAGAAGTAATTCATACCACACTGCTAGGACTGGGGGTCAGGGGTCTGAAGGTTGTTGAACAAACCTCCTCCACTCCTCCGCTTTCTGAAATGGAGGCTTTTACTGAGCGCTGAGGTGTAATAGTGTAATGACTCTTCAGGCCGATGAAGAGCTGCATGAAAACTAAAGTGTTCCTGTAATTCATCAGACCTTTTAAACACCTGATGCGGATCTGCTTTCTTTTGTTCACTCACATTTTGGCAAAAAAAAAAAAATGCTGACATCAGAGGTGTGATATTTGGACAAAGATGAAGATCGCATCCCACAACAAGGGTTGAAGAGAAGAGGAGCACCGACGGGTAGTTACCCCACACCTCGACACATGACTCATTCACCGTAGTGTAGGCTGTGAGCACAGGGGCCTCATGCTGAAAGACATAATGGCCCCTTCCCCGTTGTGTGCAGTTGTGTACTGCATGTAATGAAGCATTAAGACTTTCCCCTTACTGGACCCAAACAGCCAAAACCATTTGTATAATTCTGAAACATTATTCCTCCTTATCATGCAAAGTCAATGTGAAACTTGACTTATTTGACAGAAGAAAAATAGGTTTTCTATGGTGTGTACTAATTAAAGTTCACATTTCTTGGGCATGAATGATCAGCCTGAAACCTAACCATAATCCTGCTCCCATCACCCCATATACCCATAACACTCCCATAAACCATAAACCTAGCCCTAACCTTTAAGTACACACACTGAATTCCATTCAAACCTGGATGTCAGAATTTTCCAAATATGATATTTTAACTGGAATGCTCCCACAAGCCTCATCCACCCTGTGTTCAGAATGAAAGATGACTGCATGCAGATTAACAGTGTAAAAACAGTATAATACACTTTATTATTGGCATCTCATTAAATACTATGTGTAAAATATCATATAATGTGCTTTTATCACTTGGTATCAGTGCTACAGGGACAGTCTTGGCCTAATGGATATAGACTGCGTTTGGTAGTGGAAGGTGACCAGTTCAAGTAGCAGGACCGGCACGGAACATTCATGGCTGAAGTGCCCTTGAGCTGCCTTTGGAAGTTTTGGCACCCATTCTCACTCCTTACATCATTATTTAAAGCTCATTTATACAAAAAAAAATACGTCTATGGAAGAGAATAAGGTCTATATATTGTCTCTAGAGCAGTAATCTCTGAGAGGACCAGTCTAAAGTGCCAGAGTTTCATTTAGTGCTAAAACCTTTGATTTTCAAACAAACAGGCAAAGCCCCGCCTGGTCCTCTGTGTGTTCCTGCAGAACTTTATTATATAACAGAATCTGCCTCAGAGGCAGCAGAGTAACGTAACATTCTTCAGCTCAGATACTGTTACATTACCCTACATTCAAGTAGAACATAATACTGGAATTTTGGTAACCTTCCTTCTTCCTCGAAGACAGCGCTGCCTCCAGAACTATTTTGAGCAGTGATTTTGCACATGAGCATTTTTTTTTTTTTTTTTTTTTTTTGCAGGGCCCAAAAAAGCTTCTGGCTAATAAATGCAGAGGGATGTTCCCCGACAGCTTTGGCTGGACTTTTCCTGAAAAGCAAACATTAGAGTTGTGATGTTGTCTGAAAAACAATGATATTTGCAAGGCCAGAGATGAATGGGTGTGTATCGTACAAATATGTTTTTTTTTTCCTCTGAGTCTTTGGCTGAAAAGGTGAAAGGTGGTCAGAGAAGAACGGGAGGAAATTGTTGGCATATTACAGAAGTAGCGATCTCACCCTTTTCACAAGGATCCTGACTTAAGACATGATATGGTTTGATTTTTGAATTTTAGGTCTTGTAAAAGGCTGTTTAACCATCTGTCACAGAGAGAGAGAGAGAGAGAGAGAGAGAGAGAGAGAGAGAGAGAGAGAAAATGAATATCTCAGGTTCTGGCGTAACTCTTCCCCGCTGCCTTTGCCATGTCATCATTAGCTTAACAGTAATGAGGAATCGCTTGGACGAGGACGACATGATAACACTTCTTTTCCCATTAACACAGAGAGAAGATGTGTTTCCACAGGGGCCGTGTGCTATCGTACGCCCAGTGAACTGCAGACAGGCATTAGGAGATGGGACGAGCGTGTGAATAATTGCTCGAGGATCGGAGGATGAGAGATACTGATATATGTCGAAATGGGCTCTGATGCACGGGTGTCTGCTGAGGATCTAAACCTTGTATCTCCAAGAGAGTTATTTTAAAAGACAGAAAAAAAAGTGGCACAGCTCCTTTCATCACAAGGGAGTGCAGATTTACCCACACAGCGTACGGTAATACAGCCCAAGGGTCACTTATTCCTCTTTGTAGTGACGGGAGCTTTACTGACGTGACTGTCTCTGTTCTCCTGGGAATGATGTACACTATACTGAGGCAGAAAAGTCATAACCCCATATTAAACAGAGTAAAGGAGGGTCTATAACAAATACAGAGCACTATAAGTTTCCTTTAGCGTGTTTTTCTGTGCGTGGTCCAGATATAGATCATTTATGAGGAACAAACATCTGATGAATCACACAAATTGTCTTCCTTATTGTAATGTAAATTACTACATTTTACACTAGCCCACCAACCCACACATTGTGAAACAAGATGCCCATGTCAGTTTTCTGTGCATTTCCTAAGTCAGAAAACACAGGATAAAATGAGCTGTTTTGATTCTGCTCTGCCTCTGATGTCAAATGCAGATATTCTAGAATGGCTCCGCCCCCTCGTCTGAGTGTGTCCAATCACAGCACTGGACCCGTGTTTATGTGAGGGGCAAATATGAGGTTAAACGCAGCAAAACAGACACAACCAAGAAATAATGGGGTAAGACGTTATCTGTATAGTCTAAATAATGGTTCTTGAACCCGAACTCCACATTTTGAGGGGTAAAAAGCATAACTTAGATAATCAGCTTTATAATTCTTGAATATCTGAATGCATCTGTGAGCTCCGTATACCGTTAGAAAGCACAGATCCTACCATTTCTAAAAATAATGCTCTCATCATTGTGCTGTGAAGCCTCTGGGAATAATCCAGTGTGAAAAATCACCTAAAAATCAACACGCTCCTTCAAAATATTTGTGTTATGTTCTTGTCATGAAGGATTCTAATCATATTCACTATAGTCATAAATGAGGACTCTGCAAAGGGGCAAGAAAGACGGTGTTTACTTTCAGTTTCGTTTTGACTCACATAACCCACGCTGTCTCTGGGCAGAAAAATATGAGTCATCAGCAAAAACATATTCCTATTATTGACTGATTGTTTTTCAATGTTTTTGTAGCTTTCACATCAAATAATATTGATCATTAGGATCAATTAGATCAACAAATATAAACTAAAAAAGCTTAAAGAAAAAGGTTCTATATATAGCCATGGACATTTAAATATCACTTCTCATTAATAAAGTGTTCTTTGCATTGTGTAAGTGTTCTTCATGTTCAAGGAGTGTGTGCTGTATATGGTCCTATACAGGAACATTCTTCTATTGTTATGATGTCAAGCTTGTTACAACAGAGGAACTGTTTTTTATTTTGTGCTGTATAGAATACATTTATATTTCATTGTATATGTTGTATAGTACAATCTATAGCACATTGTCAATGATTATGAGGAGTACTTTCATGAAGCATAGAAGCGCCTCTAATCATGCAAAGGGGTATAATTGTGGGTAAACACTGTTCTCTCTGGTTTGTTCACATTAAGAAGCTCTGTCTTTTAAGGTGGAAAACTTACTCTTACTTAAACATGGCTGAAAAAATGAGAAAACGAGAACGGAGAAGAGATAGAACAGAGTGAAAACGGCTAAAAACCAGAGCTTCTGCTCCTCGCTCCTCACTGCTGTGCGCTCAGGGTCGGGGTGAACAGCGAGTGGCTCATTATCATTTAAAGAAACAGGTGCTGAAAGAGGGCGTTCTAAACAGGGCTGTTTACACAGTGGGAAAACACTGCTGTGGGGCTTGTGGGGTAGAATATGCCACCTATAAAATGAAGGTTTCTACTGATACCATGAAGAGAAAACTCTGAGTGTGTGTGTGTCAGAGTCAGACAGGGAAGAGCTGGATGAAAAGCAGGGGGAGGCTGATTGACTGACAGTTTGTCTTGTTCTCAAAGCTGTGGTGTGTAATTGCTGCCTGTAAAGACCCCCAAGGTGCTGTCTCCCACCCACCTGCCATTAACACACAACGTCCAGAGAGCTCTTCATTACACACTGATTGATGACAGTAGGATGGAGCCAGACGTCCAGGAGTTTTATAATCCACAGCTACTGCATCAGCTCTGACAAATCACATTCACCATCTCTTCCCTCAACCTGTTTTGGCATTGTTCTGACTAAAACATTATGACCATCACAAACCGGTCCTTGTGAACGCGACTTTGATCGTTTTCCTCCTAATTCAAGAGCACACCATTCACTCACTGTGGGATATAACTCACCAAATTAAACAGGGGCCCTGTAACCAGATCTTCATTTACTACAGTTGGCAGTTTTCTGCCACATGGTACCTACTACACTTAACCCTACTCACTATTTTGTCCCTGGTTCGTTTCCACTACCACAAGCCCCACTGTTTTTGGTATAAATTATATTACCACATGAAAAATAATTACCAGTTGGTGCAGTATATTCTTCGAAAATCAACAAACTCAGCATCCATGATCTGCATGCACTTGAGTCTGTGTTTTTGAATAATTAATTGAAAGGGATGTGTTCAAAATAATATCAGTGTGGAGTTCAATTAGTGAGGTCAATCATTCTGTGAAGAAACAGGTGTAAATCAGGGGGCCCTTATTTAAGGGTGAAGCCAGCACATGCTGTACATGCATTTCTCCTTGAAAGCCTGAGAAATATGGGTCGTTTGAGACATTGTTCAGAAAAACAGTGTACTGTTGATTGGAGAGTGTAAAACTTATAAAGAAGTGCAGACAGTGATAGATCATGAATAAAATGATAGATCATGAATATAATGGAAAGCAAAACAAGAGAGATGTGGAATAAAATGGAAGACTACCATTCAAATGGATTGGCTCAGCCAATTATCAGCGCCAGGATGATCAAAGTCAGTCTCGAGTTACCTGTGAGTACTGTGACAGTTAGAAGACGCCTGTGTGAAGCTAATCTATTAGCAAGAAGTCAGCTCAAAGTCCTACTGTTTAAAAAAAAAAAAAAAAAAAAGACATGTCCTGAAGCCGATACAATTTGCCAAAGAACACATCAACTGGCCTAAAGAGAAATGGAGACACATTTTGCGGACTGATGAAAGTAAAATTGTTCACTTTGGGTCCAAGGGCCACAGACAGCTTCTCAGATGACCCCCAAACCCTCAATTTAAGCCACAGTACACTCTGAAGACAGTGAAGCATGGTGGTGCAAGCATCATGATATGGGCAGTAAGTGTCTCTTACTGGTGCTGGGTCTATTTCTACATACCAGTGATCATGGACCAGTTTGCATATATCAGGATACTTATAGGAGGCCTTACGCTGAAGAGGAAATGCTCTTGAAATGGGTGTTTCAACAAGACAACGCCCATAAACACACCAGTAAACGAGCAAAATCTTGGTCCCAGTCCAACAAAACTGAGGTGATGGAGTGGCCAGCCCAATCCCCAGACCTTAATCTAATAGAACACTTGTGAGGTGACATCAAATATGTTGTTTCTAAGGTAAAACCAAGAAATGCAAATGAATTATGGTATGTAGTCAAAGCATACCAGTTGACAGGTGCCAGAAGTTGGTTGACTATGCAACATAGATGTGAAGCAGTTCTAAAACTGTGGTTTACAACTAAATATTAGGTTAGTGATTCAGAGGAATGCTAAATCCTTAAAGTACACAATGAGTTTGTAAAGACACTGCATTTTAGTTAAAAATGATATATAATTCTCTTCATGTTTTGATTTAGAAAACAGTGTGCAATGTTCCCGATGCGTGGGGATATAAACATTTATAAAGATTTTGTGCTTAACTCATGTTTCTGAACACACTGCTATTATTTTGAACACTACTGAATGTACTGTGGATATCTGAGAACACTCAATTATGAAACTTTTAGCTATGCTACATTCCACATATTTAAAAACAAATATAGCATGACACGCCATTTCCTTCGAACGTGTACCAAAATAAGTACGACTTCACACTTCTAAGAGATGAAGAATTCTCTACTTTGGTCCTGCCTCGGAATTTGTAATTTAAATTCAGAAATGAGGAGTGGATGTCCCTGAAGGTGATGTGATGTGGTAGGTCACCAAGGCCAGGAGAAAGGTGAGGCCAGTGTGGCTCAATGTAAGTCTGCAGGTCAGGAGTTCATTAAAGCAGGACTCACGGGAGGGCGGTGAAAGCCAGAGGCTCAGTGTGCTGTATGCAGAATCATGTCCTTCTACTCATATAAAGGACTCCGGTTATAGAGAAGTGACTTATATCCACTTTTAAAATGTGTGTTTGATATCGAGTGTTTTGACAGTCTGCACATTTATTGCTTTAAACGGGAATAAAAAAAGTGAGTGTATAGTCATTGAAGACGTGATGTCAGAACAAGGAATTCATTCCTTCATCCACCTTCTGCAACCGCTTCTATGGTTCAGTATCTACACAAATTCCCTGGACATAAGGGAGGCACACACCCAGCATACAGCACCACACACTCACCCAGTCACTGGTGAGGGCCGTTTTCTCTGTCTGCTGGCACATCACTGAGGAGCTGCCCTCTCAAATCTTTCACCATCTTCTCTTACACCGCTATGTACCCTATATATGGAGGTGAGGGTCACATTGTAGCACCCTCTTTAAAATAGGTCTAAGAATGTCGCTGCACTACAGAAAAGATCAGCTTTAAACCCGGCGCTGTCCGGTTCATTCTACGGATCGATTGCACCTCTTTTCTTCCAATAACTAACCCACCATACACTGTCCTGCTGACCCTGGGAAAGTGAGGGGTGTGGAATATTGGACAGGCCTCAGAAGGGTTTAAAATGAAAGTCTCTCTCTCTCAGAGCATTTTATTTGAAACATGAGCTCTGAGCCTTCCTCCTGCCTCTGCTCATATGAAATTTTCAGCAGGGCTAATGACAGGATGTTTACATGTTACAAACCACTCACGTGTGTGTGTGTGTGTGTGTGTGTGTGTATGTGTGAGAGAGAGAAAGAGAGAGAGAGAGAGAGAGAGATAGGGAGATTCGTAGGCCTGAACGACATGTATAAACACTTCAACTGAATTAATAAAATCATCACAGACACACACACACACGTTAATAAGACAGGAGCAGGCCTGAGCTCAAACGTACAGTGACACTGCAGACTCATTTAAACTGCCTAATAACAGCAGCATCCTGAAGCCTGGCCGAGGTTTTTCCAGGGGCACCCCAGGGGGTCCACGTTCTTATAACCATCAGACGACAGGGTCCAGATGGGGGCCAGTGTCCGATTAAATTTCCAGTGTCAACTCTACAGCTGGTGATGGAAGCTCAGGGGCTTCACACTGTGGAGATGTCCAGGGCAATACACACAGCTAGCTTAAAGGGAAGTGTTGTTCATCAAAAGTTTGGGTACATACTCACTCAGTAATATTACATCGGAAACGGAGGGAACTGTAAAACCTAGGATTTAGCTACTTTCAGCTGCACACTTTCTGCCTACAGACTCTGATACGGGATAATCTGGAGCAGCTGCACATGTATCTAAGTTCACCACGATGTCATACACGATGTGTGCAAGGAGACTTAAAACACCAAGCCCTGGGCTGTGGAGCCGTGTGGATTTGTGATTCCTGGAGGGACCAGACTTCATCCAGTACATTTGCGAGGAGTTGGAGTGGTGTTTGTGATTGAGACTTCAGTATCTGACCTTATTAAAGTTGTCATAGCTCTGTGCCATCAAATCCTCACAGGAATGTCCCTCATCCAATGACTGCACAGAGGAGAAGCAGCTGTTGCTACAGCAAAGGGATTAAACTCCCCACTAACACTCTTCATTTCAGAAGAAATGTTAGATGAACTGTCACTTGGGGGGCACTATACTCAGAGCAATGGGGTCCTGCTCATGGAACTCCAACCTGGGGGGACTGGACAGGGGACATATTATAAAATAAATCCTTGTTCAGTTCAGTAATGTGTGGATCTGGAGCCCTCCAACCCACACACTGTGAAACAAGACCCCCAGTCTGTTTCCTGTTTACTGCCTAAGTCAGAAAACACAGGATAAAACGAGGCGTTCTGATTCTTCTCCACTTCTGGCGTCAAGTGCAGAGTCTTTAGAATGGCCCCGCCCCCTCGTCTGAGTCTGTCCAATCACAGCACTGCACCCGGCTTTATGTGAGAGCACAAAGATGAGGTTAAACTCAGCAAAACAGACACAATGAGCGCGGAGAAATAAGAGCACTGAGCAAAATGGGAACAAAGAGAACAGAGTGAAAACGGCTAAAAACCAGAGCTTCTGCTCCTCGCTCCTCACTGCTGTGTGCTCGGGGTCGGAGTGAACAGCGAGCGGCTCATTATCATTTAAAGGAACAGGTGCTGAAAGCGGGCATTCTGAACAGGGGCTGTTTACACAGGGGGAGAACACTGCTGTGGGGCTCGGACCAAAGCAGGGTAATATCGCCTTATTCTTCCAGGGTGGAGTTTCCTTTCACCAGTGAAGTCTTTTTCAGATCATACTCCACAGTGGGTCGACATGTGCATGTACAGTGTAATCGGATCCTTCATCTGTCCAACATTTGCGTTAATAGTGTGTCACATTTGAACAAATCCTTTAAAACTTCAAAGGAAACAAAGTACCCACAACTTGATGAAGAGCATCACTCTCTCCCTCTCTCTCTCTCTCTACATGCAATATTAATGTCGTACGTCCACTGACCAATTCTCTTCCCCCTTGCTGCTGCGTTGTCACGCTCTGAGAGAACAAATCAGGCTCATTCTCTGACATCACGAGCTGATGATGAAACAAGATGAAAGCTCAAGGCTGAGGGTGACGGTCTATAAGACAGGACAGGACAGAAGTTGTGTGTTTATTAAAGTTGTACTTATAGCTTGAAAGGAGGTCAGTCAGTGTGATGGTCAGCAGCATTCCCTTTAATCTTAATGCACTGTAAAATATTAATTAATTACTTAATTTAAAATCTTAATCAGAGCTTAATCAGCAAATCCATGGATGCTCAGCAGGTCTGGGTCAGTACTTGGATGGAAGACCTCTATCGAGGTGTGAGAGGCTGCTCTTATTGGTGTGGCCTGTGTGGATCCCAGTGTCTGCCAGAGATTCTCTCTTAGCCCTTTGCTACCAGTGTGGAACCGGTCTGGTTCCCATTCATGAACCTAATTTGGAAGTGTTGTGCAAATTTCCACAAACAGAAATTGGTTCCAAACCCTGAAGTTTTCTACCAGCTGGACCCAAGAATAGTAGGTCTTTCACAAAGAGGTAAAGGTTTAGAGATAAAGAAGCTCCAGGTAAAAGTTCAGAGCCTCAAATAAAGTGTAATGGCACAGTGGAACTGGACAGGTTATTTGCAGGGTGTTCATTCATTCATTGTTTGTAACTGGTTATCCAGTTCAGGCTCACGGTGGGTTCAGAGCCTACCTGGAATAATTGGGGGTAAGGCAGAAACACACCATGGAGTGGGCACCAGTCCTTCACAGGGTGACACACCACACTCCTCACAGACAGTAACCCGGAGGAAACCCATGCAGACACAGGGAGAACACTCCTCACAGACAGTCACCCAGAGGAAACCCACGCAGACACAGGGAGAACACACCACACTCCTCACAGACAGTCATCTGGAGCGGGATTCTAACCCACAACCTCCAGGACCCTGGAGCTGTGTGACAGCAACACTACCTGCTACACCACAGTGCCACTCTTCATATAGTGTTATATAAATAAAATGAATTAAAAACAGGAAAATGCTCCTTGTGTGTGTTTCTGAGGCTGTGTTTAGCATGACATTGATTTCTTTTATTCACTTTCTGAGCTCAGCAGCATGGCTCAATCCTCAGCAACATTTCCACATATACTTCATATCTCCCTCTGATCTGACCGCATGGTAAACAGTGGCTAAACCACTCTCATTATATCTCTGAAGTCCTCCACAGCACCCCCTGCTGATGACATATCCTTGGTTCCCGTCAAAACTGGTGGAAACCGGGGGTGGGGTTTCACTGAGAGCACCAAGGATCTAAGACCCCTAATCAGAACTGGTTCACAAACCAGAGATGTTTTAGTAGAAAAGGGCTAACAGAGGTCATTAATGACTCTTTGAACAGAGTCAGGGTGTTACCGGCTAAATCTGATTTCTCTTTTACATCCTGACTGTCCCCATCTTCAATAAACCAGCTCGGTCACTCCCTCTCACCTCCTCTCTACCTAACCAGGTGTGTGGTGAGGGGACCCATGTGGGACTGTGAGTAATGGTGGCCCTTCCTATCTAGGGCCCTCCTCGGTTGGGGGTAGCCCTACATCATCCTCAGAAATAAATGTACCTTTGTTATAATAGAGATACATGTTAACAGAATGCGTTCCATGACAAGTCCTGTTTATCTGCGAGTTGTGGGTCTTTAATTTCTTCACACACCCCACCCCTCACCCCCGTGTCTAAAGTGAAAGTGGTTTGACCCTCCTGCATACATGGTGAAATTTCTGTGTTGCTGACATTGACTTGGGGTGCAAACGTGGATAAAGTGAACACTAAATTAGGCTTTCAGAACTGTAAGGAGAGGACAGCGAGGGGGCATGAAGTAGGAATATCATAATTTGACTTGCTTAGCAGGTGTAGAGGGTTCAGGGTTTACACACTGCCTCCATATTTTTACCTTAAAAAAACAGGTTGTGTGTGTGTGTGTGTGTAGTGTATATATATAAATCAGTCTCTGTCAGTTTGTCAGTTAACCCTGGAGGGTTTTGTTATTATAACTGCTGTCAGGGGCAAGAAAGGGGCCCATGACAAAATACTGTACCCAGGGCCCAGAATATGGTGCATTGCCCTTGGAGGGGAGCATCGTCCTGGAGTCTAACCATTGGTGGAGGTGACTTCCTAATGTCCCGAAGAATGTACAGCAGTTTGATGATCTAGAAAAGCACTGCAGAAGTGAACTTATCATTCACTCAGTCATCATTTGGCAGAGGTTTTGATGTTTACTCAGTTGTGTAAACATCAAACATAACCCATGCAAGTTCACTTGTGAGAAAGGTTTTACGTTTATTAACTTTAATTAAGACTCAGGGTTAAACGATTCACTCCTCGACCTGCACCACTTTAGCGTTTGATATTAAAAGACCACAGAGACAATGATTAAACACTGATTGATTAAACTGTAATTTGAGGGGCTCAGGAAAACTTTTATTGTATTAAAGTTGTGTGTAGAAGAACTTAGCAGTAAGAGTCTGTTTTAATGTAATTAATATGTAATTACAAGGTATAGCAACTTAAAAGCAGCTCCAGACTGACTCCAGAGTTATGAATAATTCATAAATAATGAGAAGGTAGTTTGAGGAACTGAAAAAGTGGGGCCAGGTGTTTCACTTTTTATAAATTAACCATTAATTATCTGCATTGATGGAAGTGGGAGCACATTAAAGATGGTGGTGAAATGTAGAAATCTGTGGACCATTCTGTTTTGAGAGAGAGAGAGAGAGAGAGAGAGAGAGCTCAGAGTCTCAGAGCAATTTAAAAAGGGAGCTGAGCTGGTGCTGGATAACAGATGACTTCAGTGCTGCTTACCCAGACACCTATTAGCCAGCATCCCTCCTTCTCTCTCTCTTTCTCTCACTCTCTCTCCTACAAAAGCAATAGGAGGCACAGCGAAGTAATTAAGAAACAACGTGAACAACACATAGCCCCCTCCACACATCCATCACAGTGCCTCAGTCCCTCGCTTCGTACACTCATCTTTCTCCTTCCTCTTTCTCACTCCCTTCATTTTCTCTTTCTTTCTCTTCTCTCCTCATTCTCGCTCTCTCTCACCCTTTGTCTCTGTGCTTATGCTCTTTACATCTTTTTTCAAGTCCCTCTCCATCATCACTCACTCACACCCTTCTTCCACTTCCCTCAGCTTGTGGATTTCTAAACTTCTCGTAACCCTTTATTTCTCTGTTCTCTTCTCTTAACCCTCCCCACATCGCTCTCTCTATCACTCCTTAACCCCCACCCTCCTCTCTATCACACTTTAACCCTATCCTCCCTTCTCTTTCTCTGTGTGAACGTGTGAGAGGATGGTGCTGGAGTAAAGGTGGAGTGCGGGGTGAGTGTGGAGGGGTGTTCCCTGGTGTTGGGAGATGCCGTATGACACAAAAACATGGTCTCTGCCTCACGAATGAGCTGCCCCTGAGCTCCCAATCCAAGAGAATCATTCTGTCCAATGTCCCTCCATTCATTAAAGATGACCTGACCACTCAGGAGCTTTCTCGCTTCTCCCTCAAGTGTTTGGTGGAAGTGTTTTGGGTGTGGACAGACCAGACATCTTGTCCGTACCTGCCCTGAATGGCTCAGTACTGGCACTGAGGGGCTGGGAAGTGCAGAAAGTTAGGGGTCTGTAGTGGCAGTGCCTGCTGTGGTCATTTCCCCTGCAACTGTTTTTGGGCCGGCTGCGCAGACCCCGAGCATGGGGTGGCGGGACAGCTGCATAGATACAACTCCAGCCTGACCAGGAGGCTGGAATCGAGACTCAAATGGAGGATGAGTCTGTTTTTAAAGTTCCTCACAAAAGGAAGAAGAGGTGGCAGGGGAACGGGGAGAAACAGGCGAAGCTGGAGGTGACAGTGACTGCTCTCTCTCTGACTCAGGCTGGTCTATGATCTCGGGAGGAGAAAAGGCTTCCACTGTACACCGTTCATTAAATTAGGACATTTCTACAGGTCACTAAAGGGCAGAAAGGTGTGAGAGTATAGGATCATGTCCCTGACAGTGTACAGTTAAGCACTTGTGGAGGCAGGGGGTTTACCGAGCAGGAGACATTTCACATTTCACAGAAAATACTGATCAAAAATACTATACTCCATAAAGTGCAGTGTGAAGACAACTTCTAACTGTCCCTATAACACCACACCCCCTGCCCTTTCTTTATCTTTAAATCACATTGAGCTCTCTTTTAACTGGCTGCGATTCCACAGTTATTAACTGTGCGTGGGGATTAACTGAACAGAGGGCAAAACGGACCAAAACCATGTGAAGCCTCATGCGTGAGGCCCGTGAGCTGCGTGATGTCTGGAGGAAATTTCATGATGAACCCCAGACACTACACATGGGCCCACAGCAGAGATAATGTGCTCTGATTGGAGACTGGACTGCCTTTATGGTTTTAGTCACACTGTTTTTACACATTGGTTTATTGTACAGTCGCAGAGTGCATACAGACATTTTAACACTGCACTTTTAAATGAGGCTAATTTTAAATAGCCCTTCCAGAGGGTCCATGGACACAGGGAATTATAGTAAACCGAGACGCTGGTGTCGATCACTCAGGTTTGTTGACGGTGGAGCAGAGGGATGCCAGTGTTTCAGGAAGCTCCCGTGTCTGTGTGTCCTTCTGGTTCTCTCCTTTTAGTTAAAGCTGTCATAGTCAGATCTGCCAGATTCATTAGCCACACTCTGGAAATGTTCACATTTTCGCCTTAAATAATCCAGCACAGCAAAAATAAGTCAGTGTTACACCCCTATGGAGCAGAAATAGAGTAACATCCTCATCTCGGTTGGTGCTTTTCAGCATTTGGAAACGGCGTCTCTCCGTTATCTAAAACGACACTTTTTAAAAAATTTTTTTTTTTGATCCATTTACAGACACTGGGGCTTAACAAACAAAATTCTGCTCTGGCTTATTTACTGGGTCTAACAGCACAGGGGGTGCTCCTTTCAGACTATGTTCTTCTTTGTGCTCTAGAACAGAAATGGACAGAAAAGGTAGATGTATATAAAGGTCTCTCTCCCTCTCTCTCTAATGCACTCCGTGACCTCACTGATAGTGTCCAGAGAAACTCGTCCATCACATGGTGGCGGGAGTGTGTGTCTGTGTGTGTTTATTCAGGATCTCGATCACCCATGACAGCAGCACACACACACACACACGTTTTTCTAACATTATAGCACTGTCCGGAAGGCATGGAATGAAAATCTTTCTGCTGGTTCCTGCTGCCGTTTCACTTCTGTAATATTTTCCCTTCAGATTTGAGAGGGAAACTTTGGAGAGATGCTTTAGATTTCAGCACAGAGAGAAGGGCTTCAGGGCTGCTGTCAATTTTAGCCCCTGATTTTCAGCCAGCTACATTTGACTTTCTTACTCTCAGCAGAAAAACTATTACTCTTAAATATCGTCTTCAGTAATGCCTTATTTTACTCCCAGAAATATATAAGCTGACCAGCCTTAACTCTACAATAACCTTGTTTCTCCACACACTGTCCATTCCCTCAGCTCCACTGACCTTTGTAGGCACTTTGTAGTTCTACAAATACAGATTGTAGTTCATGTGTTGCTCTGCATACTTCCTTAGCCTCCTTTCCCCCGGTTCTTCAACACTCGGGACCCCCACAGAGCAGGTGTGATGTGGTGGTGGATCATTCTCAGCGCTGCAGTGACACTGACGTGGTGGTGGTGGTGTGTGAGTGTGTGTTGTACTGGTGTAGAGTGGATCAGACACAGCAGTGCTGCTGGAGTTTTTAAACCCTGTGCCCACTTATTGTCCACACTATTAGACCTTGTTCATCCACCTTGCGGGCAGTACAGATGGCCAAGGATTGGGGGGAGCTGGGCCTCATGGGGGAGCTCCCAGCATATCCAACAGCTCCATGCTTTCTGTGATTTTCAAGGTTTATTCATGGGTTTTTCTTTTTGTTTGAGGCATTTTATGCTTGGGTTGCATTGAAGGTTGTGGAGGATTATTCTGTGCATTTGTGGATGTGCATTGAACTGGATTAGTGGTTACAGACAATGTAAAATAATAATTAATTCATTCAATGTGGAATATTATCAGTCCAGCAGTGGCAGCACACATTAGGTATTCCCATGAAAGTGGATGACAATAAATCTACAAGCTGTTTCCACTAAAACGGACAGTTAGAGCAAAACATTTCAAACATTTCATTAAAAAAATGAGGTGTTTCCAATAATATGACAAGCAAGTTGAAATTTACAATAGGCGTTTCCATTAAAATGGCCATCTAGAGAAAATATGTTAGGTGTTTCTACTAAAATGGACAGTCAGAGGAAATCCTAGGTAAGTGGCCAGTAATAGGACAATCAAGCCAGGTGTTTCCAGTAAAGTGGCCAGCGAGTGCAGAACCCAGTTGTGAAGTTGGAGTCCCTGAATTTGAAAAGCAACGGAGTCTGTTCTGTATTCTACCTCATCTCTTTCGTCCTGTAGCTGTATTAGCTTCCTCTCCATCACTTTAAAGTGCTTTACCACCGCTCTCTCTCCCTCCCTCTCTCTTCCATTGAAATTCCCTTCACTCTGCAGCCCTGCGCCTTGTCACAAGCCATTAGTGCTGATGCAATAGAAAACAACAAACAAAGCCAGAGCCGGTGCAGAGAAAATTAAACTGTACAAATGTAAATGGATGTGGAACAAGGAGAGTATTAGAGCGGTTTGGAAGAGAGAGAGAGAGAGAGAGAGAGACTAGAGAGTGTGATAGAGGCTAGGAGAATGAAACCTTGGTATAGCCGTCCACACGATTGGTCATCCAATAATGGAGCTGGAGAAATGGGACGCCGGTGTAATTTTCCCTTAAAAGCTCTTAAATGGAAAGGTACAAAGAGAACAGCGCTCCAACTCTCTGAGGACATGCGCTGTGTTGGGTGGTGGAGCCTCCCCACAGTGCCTGGATGGATGGGAATACTCTGGCCTAGAGCTTGTCCACCATGGTTCAACAGCCCCACTACACGACCAAATGGGTCTGTGGTTTTCCCACTGTTAAATCAGGAGCATGAAGTGCAGAGCGTCTCGTGATAAAAGTGTGAGTTAGCATGCTAAACATGTGGAGAACTATGGGTTTTTGGCTTTATGCTCTGCGAATACCAAATGAAAGTGGGGAATAATGGGCTCCTGCTCTGATCTGTGGCCAGCGGAATGACTCGTGTGGCCACGGTGTTATAGCGACTGAAATATTTTTAGAAACAGGGATAAATTGTATGTTTAAATGAACTGTAAAAATGTTGTGTTGCAAAATAAATTTAATGTTTGAGCAGCATTTGCTTAAAGAGCCAATCAGTGGATCCCTATGTCATTTAAGACCCTCACACAGAACTTAGATATTAGAGCTATATCACTGCCTGAGGTTACATACCTCTTTAGGAAAGGGGTTCTTTGTCCTGGGGTGTCTCAAGAATGTGGTGGAACATGGAGGTGTGGTCTGGTGCCACGATGTACATCAATCATCAGTTATTCCTCGCTAAACTCATTGACCAATCATCTTTCTTTGTTACACCCACTGGCCAATAATTGTTCCGCAATAAACACAATGTCTTCACCCATTTCCCAAGCAGCAAGAGACAGAACTCTGTTGGAGAAGGTGTAGGGGGCACTACTGTTTCCTAGTACTTCACAAAATATGTGCTCCATTAACACAAAAGGGTTTGTGTGGATCAATCTGTATCAGTTGCATTTTAGAAACTGCTGCACATTGTGGGAGGAGTAATCACCTGGCGGGTTCTGTGTGGCCTGGTGTTTCAGGTGCTGTGTCTATTGGCTAGATGTGTACTAGGCATTGGATACCTTTGTAGCTGATCAGCAGGGTTTTTAAATCAGATTTAAATCAGCCAAAGAAAGCCAGTGAAGGTAGCTCAACAGTGCAGTGACATGAGTGAGTTTTGGAAGGCTGAACAGAAGCCATGATGCTGCATTCTGGAACGACCAGCCAATACCTGCCAGGAGCGAGTTGCAGTTGTCAAACACACTCATGCTGAATGCAGCACTTGCTTCAGTCTGTTTCTCTCTGCTCTGTTCAGCGTAGGAGTAATAACACAGGGCCTTCATCGGGTGATGAAGACTCTCACTGTGTTTTACTGCCTCTGTTATTCTGCACTAATTCCGCCTTCCCAGCACGTCCTCACACAGGTGTTTCTGCTCTCAACACCTCTTCTCTTTTTATATCCACACTCCTATATTTGCGGTATCTGTGCAGGTGCAGGTGTATCCTTGTGGTTTTTGCTGTTTCCCAACGGGTCACAGGCCTGAGTTCCCATGATAAGGAGATAGAGTGCGTGGGGTGAAGAGTGGTTTTGTGTAGCTTTTATTTTTGGACCCTCATGGGACCTACCATCTGGTATCTCTCTCTCTCTCTCTCTCTCTCTCTATGACCCTACAGTGACCAATATCAGGGGTACATATGAGAAACACTATAGTTGTCCTCTACATCTCGATATTATCACTGTCCAAATTAAAAACCTGTATCTCCATGTTTGTGGATGTTTAGTTTATCATTTGAACAGATGAGCTGTCCTTCACACTATGTGTAAAATCTAATGATGCATCAATAGAAATTCTCCAAAAATCATTTGGGATAAAATCTTTTTTACATTAACTTACATTGAAAGTTAAGAAGTTTTTTTTTCTGTCTCCTGTAAAGTTACTATTTTGGAGACACATGTTTTCCATTGGACAGCAACAATATATAGCTATACACTGCACCTCTGGTGGGCCCAAACTTTCAGTTATACACACACAGTTTGTAAGATCTCCACAGAGCATGAAACTGAAGAGAGCAGGCCATGTTCACCATGCCCAGTGCCAAGTGTAGGGCACAGGGGTTGAAATCCTCCCAGCATCGAGCTGTGAATCAGCTGGGCTATGTTCTCTGGAGTGACAGAGCTGCATCCTGTACCTCAGGGATGAGTTGGAGTGGTGTCTGTGATCCAGAACTAATCCTTCATCATCAGCACCTGCCCTCATTAATGCTCCTGTGGCTGAAAGCCATCAAATCCTCACACAAATGTTCTAAATTGTAGTGTAAAGTGTTCCCAGGAGAGCAGTAAAGAAGAAGAAACTTCTGAGTAATGCCCTTCATTTCTGAAGAACTGTTGGATGAGTAAGTGCTCACAGTCGTTGGCTGTGTAGTGTATGTGACTTCAGAGCAGTTTTGGATACTCTTCTTTACCAGGACTGTGAGAGCTGAAGTGTTGAGTGTGGGAGGACTGTTTAAACATATTAATACTGGTGTAGTAGGAGTCTATTTGTTTTAATGGCTCACTCAGTGTCCCTGTATTGCAGGAGGGTTTCGTATTGTAACGCCAAAGCAAAGCCTTTTTACATCTGTTTTAATAAACCAAGTAATATTGGGAATGTGCCAAACCTGGTAAAACTGAAGATGTTAGTGTGTCAGTGTTGGGGAGAAGAGAAACAGAGAAGAAACAGGGGTTATCAGCTTGTTAAAGCAACACTAGGTAGTAGTTTTAGGTTCAAATTAGAGCTTCAAAATCATTGTGATGAGCCACTAAGTTGTAACAAAAGAATAGAGCCTCTGTTGTTGCTAACTTCTGGAGGAGAGTAGGATAAGATGCCTCAGCAATCCAAAGCTGGTGGTCCTGAAGAGCACCACTGTCCTGACCCTAACATGTAGTCATCTTAAAATGTAATTATTTATATTGGGGGAATCAGCTGGTGTCCCCAAAAAGTAAGTGTTTAAACATGCTTTGTTCCCCAGAGTGTGATGCATACCTGGTACAAACACACACACACACACACACACACACTACTGATTGTGGGTGGTGTTACAGGTCTTAACATTGATATTCTAGTGCCAGGGGTCGGGAAAGGGATTTACTGCACTAACAGATTCGTTACGGGAGTAAAATGCTATTGTTTCCATGGAAACTGTTGACTTATGGACATGACATACATTGTCTATTACTGACTGGAATTATCCTGTAGCATAAAATCAGAGACCAATCATTAACTGCATCGCATTACAGATGTGGAAAGTAGCATGATTCAACTCTAGACGATTAAACAAATCATGGATTGACTGCCGATCAAATCTATCATTTGAAATCAACTGCTCATCATCAAGTGTATCCAGTGGGTTCTCACAGTCGGGAAAACTCTCCTTGGGATACGTTCATTTATCGCCATAATCTTGGCCAAGATCGCTTAAGCTGTGGATGTTGAGGGAGGAGAGAGATATTGAAGAATTAAAAAAATAAATAAATAAATCTTCTCGACTGAATGTTAACATTAATATCTGGATCAGTATCTCACCAACCCACACACTGTGGAACTAGACCACACTGTCAGTTTTCTGTGTGCTGCCTAAGTTAGAAAACATGGGATAAAAGGACTAGAGGACGACCGACACACACTGTGCAGCGACAGATGAGCTACCGTCTCTGACTTTACATCTACAAGGTGGACGTATGCAGAGCAACAGGAAGACTACTAGAAATACTACTAGGAACAGGAAGACTAATGGTTGAACGGAAAAGTGCCTGAGTGGTCAGTGGAGAGTGACAGCAAGTGTAGAAACAAAGTAGGTGTTTCAGATCCTGACTTGAAGTTCTGATTAGCCGATTTTTGTCAAGAAACATTGAGTTTAAATTCTCTCTTTCTCTCTCTCACTCATTTCTTTGCTTGGGTGAGTTTCTGGAGTCTGGCAGCCTTCACTGATGATAATTACTCAAGCCAACAGCGTGACCCAGTGCTGAGACATCCCTTCTCTCCTTCCACGTCCGCGCTCGGAGCAAATTTATTAATCTCTAAATTGCTCTTACTCGTTATGCCAAGAGATATTAAACCATTCATCTTACATCCCCACGGCCCAAACAGGCAGCAGCACTACGACGAGGAAAGACCACCATGCCCTTCAGCTGCCTCCTTTTGGCTTCAGCGAATGAAGAGCAGGAAGCTATCGGCTTGGTTTCTCATGAATCCACAAGGGGCGAATCTGCACCAGCAGAACTGTATGCTCGCCAAAAGGGAGGCCCTGCCAAATGTGGCTTCAAGACAAAAGTGCACTGTAGGCAAAATTATTCTGCTGCATTTGTCACTGCTCCATCTCTCATTGACTCATTCTTTTCATCTGTGTCCAAACAGGTTAGTCATTGCACAATGCCGTATAATACTTTGCCAAATGTGATGAATGAGCGGAATGCATTGCATAGTCCAATGTCTGTGCTGTTTTATGGGACATGCTCCACCTAGCAACCGCCTGGGACACCACAGAATCATTTTTGCAACAATAGACATCACAATCTTTGAAGACCACAACAAGCACATGACAGACATATACCATATCATCCATTTCTCAACACCATAGCAACCATCTGGAATAACAAACTTAGCCACTTGCAATGCCATAGCAGCCAAGTAGGAACAAATTAGCATCCACCCAAAATGCCTTAGCAACAAAATAACAAACGTTAAGTATCCACCCAGAATACCATAGCAACCATCTGTAACATTAAGCAGCCTCTCAACTACACAATATATATATATATATATATATATATATATATATATATATATATAAAAAACAACAACACACAACTGTACCCTCACAACTATATTTAATACCATAGAAACCACTTAGCAACTACCCGTAATTCCCCCAAAGTAACACATTTGCAACTTTTTCACTGCCATAGCAACCACCCGGTATACCATGGAAACCATGTAGCAGCATGATTTAATACATATGCAATGTCACAGCAACAATATTGCAACAGAACAACACACAACAGAAACTACTTCACAAAAAGATGGAATACCATATATACAATTCATTAACCACACACACACACACTTCACAACAACCTATAATTTTGTAGAAATCACTTAGCCTCCAGAATACCTTAGAAGCTGCCTAGCAACCAGTCTGATTATTAGAGTAACCACCTAAAAATACCCCCTCAACCTTCTGTAATACCATAGCAACAATGTAGCAGCCACACTGCCCACAGTAGAAACTAAGATACAAATACAGATGTATCACCATAGAAACATCTTAGAAAAATCATTTCCTAGAAACCACTTAGCAACACCCTCACAACCATCCGTAACACCATGGCAACAACTTATCGGTTTAACAGTTACCATAGAATCCTTTTGGTGCAATAATGCATAAACTCTACAACACCATACAATAACTTAGCCACTGCCCAGAACACCACAGAGACCTGAGTGTAAAAGTGGAAGTACTGAGGAGGTGCAGTCACTCCGGTGCAACACTTGTTTTGTTGATAATTTACATAGTTTTCACCATTTTATACCAACAGCATGAACAAAACTGTTCTACACGTCCAGACCCTTCAGAACAAAGCTTATTTGATTTATAATCAATCAAGCGGCAGAGCAGGGAATGACTTCATTTTTGTTTTCTATAAAAACCATTTCACATCTGTAGGGAGTTCATCTTCAGCTTAATAAGGGAATATTCCCAGCTCAAACAGGTTTACATTCGTGCGGACGAGCAGTTTAGAAAGGCTTGCGTTTAAGCCTCGGCACCAAGGTGGTTGATGAGTAAATCCCGGCACTAGCCACGTTTCTGCAGCTATTTGTCGAAGCCGGCTTTTCGGTGTGTATGAAAGCCGAGAACAGGACGGTGCACTCCATTTCCTAAAAATCAATGAGCCCCAAGAGCCTCCTTACATTATGTGTGCAAAGGAAATCTGATCTTCAGAAAGAGGAGAGGAAAACTGCATCTTAAAAAAAACAAGGGGAGGAGACGTGGTGAAAATGAAGCACAGTGGTGTTCCTCACATCTCCCTCAAGACCCATCTTATCCCCCCTTTTCCCTCCACTCTCCTCCGTGTCTCTCTGCTTGATTGTTTCATCTAAATCATCGACTGGCTCCACTGACTGGCCACCAACGTCCCCACATCTACTCTCCCTCAAGCATTGAACAAGAACTCCAAAAACCGCAGGCCACTCTTCACTTGGCAACTACCTGTCTAGACTAAACCCTTCAGTCTCATTTTGTTATATTGCTGTTTACCAAAGCATATGCAAGAAAGATGGAAATGACCACAGGCCGTTTTAAAGGGAACATCTACAATCATGGGGAAATGTAGTTCTCCACAGAAACTCATTTGTAACTCGAGGTGTTTAGTTTTGTAGCACTTCTGGTAATGCTGTTAGCCCTCTCCTGTGTTTGGTGACATTTCCACCTTAAGTGATCTGAAACAGCAAAAATAAATCAGTGTTAACCCCCTATGGAGCAGGAATAGCTCAACATCTTCATCTCGCTTCATGCTTTTCAAAGTGTGAAGCTGTATCTGCTGTTTAAAATTACACGACAGATGACTCTGCCATGATAATGAGAGAGAGAGAGAGAGAGAGAGAGAGAGAGAGATCAGGCTTCATACCTATTTGAGAACAGCAAATGGTAAAAAAAACGTTCTGGATTTAATAAAAAGTGTTTTTTATTGGATTATTGGAAAGTGTTTTTTTTTAATTATTATAATTGTGAATATTGCCTTTAAAAGACTATATGTTACTAAGAAGACCAAAGAAAAACCTAACACAGCAACTGTTCTTAACACTGAATGAACCAATAGAAATGCTACAAATGTACTCCGAAAAAAAGCCCCCCCCCCCCTTTGGAATTTTTCTCTTGTTATTTGTCCCACTGTCTGAAACACTGTATACAGGTTTTTGGTTGGGTGCATGGTTTCTATGTAGCAACCCATTGTTTTCAAAATGCTTCCAATAGGAATAAAATGGAGTGCAAATAGTTGTGCTCACTTCTAATATTATAATGATACACATACACTACTAACACCCAAGATGACACATCTACATATATGACATATACCGCAGCAAACACTTAGCAACACACCAGCATCCACCTGGGACCATGGCAACCGCCACATGACACCCTAGCAACCACACTGTAATAGCCTGGAACTCCTAATCCTACGTTAACAGTCACAGGCGACAAATCGCTTAAATCGCTCCGAGTTTGTCTCGTGTGCTTGAGGTGCACATGTTGTCATGTGTAGGCGTGTTTAAGGTCCAAGCTTTACAGTGTTACTTTATTTATACTTTCTTGTCTTCTATAAACGACTAATTTTTTTGCATTTAGCAGTGTACCTCAATAGATCTGAACCTCGAGCTTCAAGTATAGCTCGACTTCACTCACCATCCTGCAGAATGCACAGAAGACAAGTGTCAAGACTCATCTCTGTTCTGGATCCAGACTGTAGCATGAACTCCCCCTGACCTACACAGTCCAGGCAGAGACTCTCTCACAGTCTTCAAATGCAGACTGAAGACAGGTGTCTTTCTGAATTACTGAAGTGAGCACTAAGCATCTGTTGAATTGCATTGTATTTGCACTTAGTCTATATTTAACTACACTTTCTTTCTAGATGTGAACTCAAAAAAGGTACTTAGCAATAAAGCAATTATGTGTTTAATTCTCCATCTTTCTTTCTAAGTATCAACAATGGATCTTGTTCTGGAAGTGTCTGAGCTCAAGGGGATTTTAGACTTTAACCTGTTTGTAGCTGCTGGAATACAAATTGTCACTCTGCTAAATGCCATAAATGTTAAACTGGTCAGAAAGCAGCTGGATTTAAAGCTCTGATGATCACTGACTACTTGCAGAAAAGTTGTGTATGAGCTCAGATTACACATCTTTTTATTACACTACTTAGTCAGAACTGAATGCACTGATTCTGCTGGGGTTGTGCTGAAACCGGACGGCATGCAAAATATTATTTATTTCAAGGCATTTTTAAATGTATGGCAAAGAAACTGAACAGGAATAGTGAGAATCTGAAGGCAGGGTTGGGTTTGTTAAACAGAGATGC
Source organism: Hoplias malabaricus (assembly GCF_029633855.1). Taxonomy (NCBI): domain Eukaryota; kingdom Metazoa; phylum Chordata; class Actinopteri; order Characiformes; family Erythrinidae; genus Hoplias; species Hoplias malabaricus. The sequence goes on along the minus strand of NC_089807.1, from coordinate 541,253 downwards.
AGAGAGGTGCTTGAGGGCTGAGAAGATGATAATTATTCTCCTTATCAACCACTTCACGGCCTCTTATAAAAATCAAAGTTCTTGAGAAGTAATTTGGTTACACCAACGGCAGATTTCACTGCTATTAGGAATAAAAGGTAATTTGGGCTGAAAGCTTTCAAACATTTCTTAAAATAAATGGTCGAAGCACTGGTCAATGACTGCAAAACTAAGATCTACAAGTGCAAATATTTGCAGACCCCTGTTCTCATATGAATTTCCACAGTTTGAATAATAGGACACTCAGGCATGGTCACTCATGAGTCCAAGGTTGCCATGAAAGATCAAATCGTCCAACATCACCTGACCTCAAATTTTCCATTATTCAAGCCTTCCTAGAAGAGTAGAGAATATAACTGCAGGGTAAATAATAATAATAGGTTATGGGCTACATAAGTTAGGAAAAAAATGAGCCGCTCTGATTCTGCTCCACTTCTGATGTCAAGTGCAGAGACTTTAAAATTGCCCCACCCCCTCATCTGAGTCTGTCCAATCACAGCGCTGGTCCCATGTGAGAGCACGAAGACAAGGTTAAAACAGACAAAATGAGTGTGGAGAGATAAGAACACTGAGTAAAAACAGAAAACATGAACCAAGCGAAAGCAGTTAAAAATCAGAACTTTTGCTCCTCACTGCTGTGCACTTGGAGTCGGGGTGAACAGCGAGTGGCTCAATATCATTTAAAGGAACAGGCGCTGAAAGCAACCTTTCTGATGAGGGCTGTTTAGAAGTTTAGAAGCTGATTAGTTGAGCATTTGGTGATTAGATTTTTAGTAGATAGATAGGTGCAGTTCCAGGAATTCACTGAGATAGAGATTTGTGCTGTTCTGAAATGCTGGTCCTGTCTTCCTGCTGCTCTCAGGCTCTCACTCAGGTTTATTGATGGATGAGTGTGTGTGTGTGGTGAGGGTAATATCTCAGGGAGCCCTCATGTTTGTGCTGCCTTTCTAACTCTCCTTTTTGTGTTAAAAATAGTGGTCAGTAACACCTTTTTGCACTTCAACAATTTCAAACAAGCTATTTAACCTCCACAATGTGACAAATAACTCAAAATATATAACAATACAGTCACCCACCATTAACTTTCTTGCCCTTTCAAGTAGATTTTTAAAAAATAAAAAAGGTGCTACAGAAGGTTCTATGAGTGATGCCATAGAAGAAACACATTTGGTTCCATAAAGAATCATTTTTGTGAGTAATGTTTAAGGGATCATAGAAATTTTAAAAATCTATTACTAGATTTTAACCTTAAATGTCACACATCTCTTAAACATGATTCTTTATAGAACCAAATGCGTTTTTCTGTTGAATCGCTGAAAGAAACCTTTGCTACACCTTTATTTTTAAGGAGTACACTATCAGTGTCCGAGCAAAAATGTCCAAATTATAACATTACATAAAGTGACCCAGGGATGAGTTGAGGCCCATCTTGGGTCAGTGTCTGTGTGGAGCAGGGTGTATTCTCCCTGTGTCTAAGGGTTTCCTCCCACAGCTTGAAAAATCATAGGAAGGTAGATTGGCCAATCCAAGTGTGACCATAGCTGTGTGTGTGGTGCCATGTGATGGCTCCTGCCTTGCAACCCTAACACTGAAATGGATAAACATCTACAGACAGTGAATATATGCAGAGAGGTGCTGGTCATAAAATTAGAATATCATGAAAAAGTAGCCTAATTTCAGTAATATATTTCAAGTGTTTATTTATTTTAATTTGATGATTATAACTGACAACTTAAAAAAAAAAAAAAAAAAAAAAAACACAAATTCAGTATCTGAGAAAATTAGAATATTGTGAAAAGTTTCAATATTGAAGACACCTGGTGCTACACACTAATCAGCGAATTAACTCAACACACCTACAAAGGCCTTTAAATGGTCTCTCAGTGTAGTTCTGTAGGCTCCAAAATCATGGGGAGTTGGACTGGACTGTTGCTGAGTGGTTCACAGTGATGTTCTCTGATGAAAGTAAATTTTGCATTTCCTTTTGAAAACAAGGTCCCAGAGTCTGGATGCAAGTTAAGTTTATTTATAGAGCAACTCTCATACAAAAGCAATTCAAAGTGCTTTACAGAAGAAACAGTTAAATTAAAAGCAAGAATAAAAATCATAAATCCAATAAAACAATTAAAATACGCAGAGTAAATGATTAAAATGATACAATAAAAGGATATAAGGAAGAGAGGAGAGGCACAGAGTCCACATGGCTTGAGGTCCAGTGTAAAGTTTCCAGTCAGTGATGGTTTGGGGCGCCATGTCACCTGTTGGTGTTGGTCCACTGTTTTTTCTGAGGTCCAAGGTCAACACCGCCATCTACCAGGACGTTTTAGAGCACTTCATGCTTCCTGCTGCTGACCAACTTTGTGCAGGTGACAAGTCCTGTTGGAAAATGAAATCTGCAACTCTATACATTGCCAAAGCTACCAGTACCTGGTTTAAAGGACCATGGTCTCCCTGTTCTTAATTGGCCAGCAAACGCTCCTGACCTTAACACCGTAGAAAATCTATGGGGTATTATGAAGAGGAAGATGCATTACGCCAGACCCAACAATGCTGAAGAGCTGAAGTTCACTATCAGAGCAACCTGGGCTCTCATAACACCTGAGCAGTATCACAGACTGATCAACTCATGCCACGCCACATTGCTGCAGTAATTCAGGCAAAAGGAGTCCCAACTCTGTACTGGGTACTGTACATGCTCATACTTCTCAGTCTTCCAGTATTTCTAAAAAAAATAAAAAAATGTTTGTATTGGTCTTAAGTAATATTCTATTTGTCCTGAGATACTGAATTTGGGGTTTTCATTAGTTGTCAGTTATAATCATCAAGTTAAAAGAAACAAACACTTGAAATATATCAGTCTGTGTGTGATGAATGTGTAATATACAAGCTTCACTTTTTTAATGGAATTACTGAAATAAAATTAGAATATCATGGAAAAGTTGATTTATGACCAGCACCTGTAGCTCCGTCTCTCCTATCAACTGAGAACCTCACTAATGCACTCAAAAGAAAGATAGCTTGTGTAAGAGTGCCTCATGACTATTGTGCAAACTGTAATTCACCAAAACACACCACCACCTTCAGTCCACTGAGCTAAGAAAAGAGCGATTAACAATGCAGTCCACCTTAAGACTTCAGCGCTAACTCATAGTACAGTGTGCTACTGAGAAAGATGGCACCCCTCAAGCAGCATGAGCAACGTCTCAGTACTATTTATTGACCCTAAATCCAATAACACCTTGTGCCTGTGGTAAATGATACACCACACAGCACCGCCACGAGGCTCCAGCGGAAGTCCAATGTGTGCTGCTCTTATTTATCATCCTCTACCATTTGTGTTGGGCTCTGTACACAAACACCACACACACAAACACACTTTTGAATAAATCCACAACAGACAATTTTCCACTTGGTTGCTCAGAGGCTTGGGGGGGGGGGGGGTATTGTGGGGGAGGAGGTGCAGGATTCTGATTGGCTGAGCACTATTTCATCAGGAGCCTGAATGACGGGGCCTTATTTACTTACAGTAAACAATAAAGTAAATAAACAGGGATGCGCCATCAGTCAGTGTCCACAAAGCTTGATCTGTGTGAACAGAATTTGGCTTATGTATAAAGAGTCTGTGTGTGTGTGTGTGTGTGTGTGTGTGTGTGTCCCATCCTTGCAGGTGTGTCAATGTCACAATGCCATTACTCTCCGCTAATGGCCCTTGCCACAAATGCTCACATTGTGCTCTATGGGAGAAATGATGCATGGCCCAATGTCATTACAACACCAGTTTTTACCCATTTGTCTCCATCCATAAATAACCCCTCTTCCTCTGCTGTGTTTAGAGCACATGGCCAAAGCATTCACACAGCACGCCTGGTCTTTTAGCCGTCATGAGCAATGGTGTGGGGGGAATCTCATTTCTTATTTTCCTCCCTACCCCTTGTTTCAGAGTGTCCTCTTGCTCCTGGGAGCTGAGTTACAGTGTGCAGTGTTTAAAATCTCCTTCTATGAAATGGGACGACCCTCCAAAAGTCTGATACATCATCAGAACTGAAACTTAAAATAGCAGCACTTCATTCCCAGGCGACTAGTGCTGCTCTGTAGCAGCTCTGCCACAGTCTGCAGTGATATCAGAGGAGCTGCTTGACTTTAGTTACATTTAGGGTGTCGTTTGTCTTCGGATGAGTTCGGTCTCAGTCCCTCAGCCTCTTAAAGCCAAGAGGCTACATTTCTAACCTGACACAAAAGCAAAACTACCCAGCATTACTGAATTAGATTAGGAAACCCTGCTCGAATGAAAATGGGCAGAGTCACATTACAGTAATCGCCATAAGCAAAAGTGTATTAGAGCGGGTCCTAAGGTTAATCGTAAGGTTAACACAGTTAATGGGGTGTGCATGTGTGTATATACTTTGTCTTGTTAGAGTCACCTTTTAACATTAATCTTCATTGGAAGGAAGAAAATCACTTGTTTACCGTTACAACAGACCCCTGGAGGCAGGACGCAATCGCAGAGAAGGTTGAGTAGGGGACATCAAACACCTGTGCTCTTTACAGGCAGTGGTGAAAACACAGGTGGGCAATCAGAATCCAAAAAACAAAGTCATTTAAAAAAAAAACAAAAAAAAAAAAAACAAAAAAAAAAAAAAAAAAAAAAAAAAAAAAAAAACAGGATTAGCCCGGCTCAGAACCCAGATACTTAGACACTGACGAACTGATGGTAGATTTGTGTGTTAACAAATCCATCACAAACTGCAGGGTGGAGAGGAGTGTGTGGAGCCTGGGCATGAGTGAACCTCAACAGGGGTGTGGTTCACTCAATGTGCTGCATTCCAGTTCAATTCTGCAGTCAGATTTTCAGAGTTTTAAGTCAAATATTTCAACTGGAACAAACCCAAAAGTCAGATTTCCAAATCAGAAGAATCAGGAGAGCCTCGCCAGGCCTGAGTTAAAAATCTGAGATGACTGTCCACATCTCAACAGTGTGTAAAGCAGTAATGTTATACAGTGTATTAGCACTACTGTCTGTTAACATCTCATTATATCAGTCGTGGACACAATAACATCCACCCACTGTAAATATGTTTCCATGGTGTTTGATTTGCAAGTCATGAGGTTATCAACTGGTGCTGGTTACGATGCTAACCAACACGGGCATGAGGTTTGCTGAATGTTTAACTGGAACACAGGGAGCTCTGGGTTGATGTCAGTCCCTGCTCCGAGATACAAAGCAAAAAGTGGAATATTTTAAAACCACACACTGTAAAACAAGACCACCCAAACTTGGTTCTGAGCCAAGTCAGAAAACATGGGATAAAGAGAGTCGTTCTGATTCTGCTCCGCTTCTGACAGCAAATGCAGAGACTTTAGAATCACCCCGACCCCTCGTCTGAATGTGTCCAATCACAGTGCTGGACCCACTTTTGAGAGAGAGTGCAAATATGAGATTAAACTCTGCAAAAAAGACACCGAGTAAAAACTGAGAAAACAAGAACAGAAGAGAGAGAACAAACCAAAAACGGCTAAAAACCAGAGCTTCTTCTTCTTGCTCCTCACTGCTGTGCGCTTAGGTTGAGGCTCATTATCATTTAAAGGAACAGGTGCTATGAACTCATGTCTATAATGAGTCATGTGAGGTGATTTATGGAACAGCGTCTGTATTTGTGACTAAGGCTCTATTTGCTGACGTTTAATCAAAAAAGAAGTGACAGCTTTTGACACAAACAGACACAGGATGGGATTCAGAGACACAGCTGAGTTAAGTGGCAAGTCACTGGATGACAATGTAACTAAAGACAAACATGTTCCAGTGCTGTGTGCTGTCTGATTTAATTGACCCCATAATGCGAGAGGCACAAATGACCATTAGCTGGATCAAGATCAAACGTTAATGAAGCTGTACTCAGCAGGCGTCTGTCAGTCATTTCGGAGCGTTATTAGGGACAGGTGAGGCAGTCAGTTTGTGAAATTTAAGCAGAAAATGAAAGGCTTGTGGGTCAGAGAAAGGTCTCCACACAGGGATCAGATAAACACTGCAAACTGCTCTTTTGATTTTCTCCATTTATTTGACAGCACTCAAAAAATTTACAGAAAATGTAATGTAAATGAGCCAGAGTGCAAAGGGTAAAATATAATTTGTGTTTATGGCCAGCTCTTAAAACAATAACCTAAAATAATAAAGCATTAAATCCATCCATTGTCTGTAAACCTTATCCAGTTCGAGGTCGTGGTGTGTCCGGAGCCTACTCGGAATCACTGGGCACAAGGTAATAATAAATCTAATACATTAGGGGAATAAAAGCAACTATGTTTGAGCAGTAGTGATGGACACAGCTGAAGGGTCCAATTCTGCTCTCTATGCTCAACTTTTGCTCACTCTTTGACATCAAAATGCACACATCAAGGAAAGCCTTAGGACTCAGGGCAAGAACTGGGACAGGGCTAAAAGGGTCCACTCTGCTTTAACGTGGACTGTGTGGCTGCTCACTTCTGAACTTCTCTGTAGGCAGTGGACTTTTAAATTTTGGGTAGGAATCATTCTTATTTCTGTCACAATGTGATGTGGCTGATTAGCAGGAAGATGTGTAGTCATCACATAGCAGCACCACTTTTACAAAGATCTGTACTGTCACATTGATGACACAATTACACACCTGTTACTTTACTGTAAAAGGAAGATAATGGTTCTGTGGATAAGTTACAGCTTTTTAAATGTACAGCATTTGTGTTTAAATTTTCCTGAAGATGGTAAGAGATTATTGGTTTACATCATAGAGGGAGCTCCCAGCATGCTCAGAGGCCACACATTGTTAGTTCAGTATTTTTTAAGAGGTTTATGTTGTGAATGTGTGTTACCCACCTTCATAAAGTTTTAGAGGATGGTGGATAAGAGCTCTGCGAGCCGAAATTACTTCCTGTTCACTTGCTTCATTTTCCCTTGTGCCCTTAAGGTATCGAAATGTGTTTCAGTAAAGGCTCAGTCTGATTTCCTCACCTCTGAAAACATCAAAATATTCTGTTATTAAAAAAATAATGAATATGGAAACTAGATGTAAAATGGTTATGAATCAAATTGAAATTCCTGATGAGTTTGTTTTATGCAGATTCAAAAGACAGAGCAATGGCGAGGGGGACAAAGAAAAACATTCAAATACTAGAACTGTTTTTTTTTTTTTTATTATTTTAGGTTCATATTGTGTCCTGCATCTTTGTTTAACTGCTGTCTTAAATGTGTTAATACTGTAGTGTGATGGTTTGTAAACAGCCCAGATTCTGTACCACCCTCTTTTGTTTCCATTACTTACTCATTTCTTTTTCATTGTTTCCTGTCATCTTTGGTTTTCTTTTATTCTTCTTATTTTTTCTTCTTCAGAGACAGGGAATCACAGCTTAAGAAAAAAGACAAGCTCAAGAGAATAAAGCCAGGAGCCTTTACCCTAATTTACAGGCAGAGTCTTGTCAGTCAGAACTCAGAAAACTGAGCCCCAAGACTTAATAACATGCGTCTCTGTCTCTGGCCTTAAATAGCCTCAAACTCAGGTGTAGAACGTTGAGCTTGATTGCAGACTGGAGCTGCGTTATGTCTCCCCCTGTGGTCAGGGGTGGATTAGACCTGGGTTTAACCCTTTCTGACCACATAGAGGTGTTTGGTTCATTTTGGCCATGATTTGTAACATGATTTGTTTCCTAATTTGGGCAATACCAACACCTCTGTGTGTGTGTGTGTGTGTGTGTGTGTGTGTGTGTGTGTGTGTGTGTGTGTGAGAGAGAGAGAGAGAGAGAGAGAGAGAGAGATAATACATTTACACATCTTTGTAAGATATATTAAATATCACAGCCATTTAAAGCACTCTCTTTTTGAAAAAGCCATTCCTCTGATTCAGTTTAATAGCTGTGTTTGGCCCAGGGCTCTTTTACTAAATACACTTTAACAGCATGTTTTCATGGTGAGGATTAGATTCACACATTTTCTACCCTGCACTGGCCTAATATATATATATATATATATATATATATAAACATGTAGAAACAAGGAAATACAATAATAATTATAATATTGAAATTATTTTGTATTGTTCTTAAATCCAAAGAGCTACAGAGAAATGATGAAAACATGAAATAGATAGATAGATAGATAGATAGATAGATAGATAGACTGATTGTTTCATAACTAAATAAAACATAAGTGGTTACAGACTGTGAATGAATGAATAATGAAGGTTATGGAAGTACAAATATATATTTAGATCCAATAGTCATGAAATAAATATATATTTTTAGGAAAAATATATATTTTCTTTTTAAGTTAAGTTTAAGTTCTTAAATGTGTAAAAGAGTCAGATACTTTATTAAATGTTTATTTGTATTTTTTTAAATAAATGTTTTGTAGATCCATAGGTTTTATACAGAACAATCTTCACAGTAAAATGATTCTTCAGACGGATGGAGAATGTGTTTCATTGGTTCTGTAGAGAATTTATAAATGATACTTTAGCTGTAATAAGCTGGATGTTGTAACAAAAAAAAAAAAAAAAAAAAAGAATCCTCTGTGCTGTTTTGCTGTGTTTAACTTTGTCTTTGTTCTCTTGCATAAATGGATCCAGCGATGTGATTTTACAGACTCAGACGAGGAGGCGGGGCAATTTTAGAGCTGGAGCAGAACAAAAGGAACAAAACATGATCTCTCCAGGACAAAGTTGATTCCAGACGGCAAGGCTACCTGACAAATCCAGAAGTGTGGTTTCCATGGCAATGCAAATCAATGGTCCAGTCAATGTCACTGTCGTAGAGAGCAGAAGATGGAGGATTGTTCCCCCCCGTGGGAGAAGTGCGGATGTGGCGTGTCGGGCAAGTGAGTGACACTAATCGACCTGAAGGGGGCATGTACATTCATCCAGCCCATTAGACCAGGGCTTTTCAAACACTGGGTTATGACCCTTGGATGACCCTTAACAGATTCATACACACAAAATTAAGATGTACACAAATGACCCTTGTGCAGGCTTTACATTTCACAGAAACCCAGCTGCTCTTCTAACTTTAAGGGTTAATCCCATTTCTCCCCTACCCTATGTTTTGAAGTGTCCTCTTGCCCCTTGGAGCTAAGTTACATGTTGTAGTGGTTAAAATCTCCTGCTCTGTAACAGCTCTGCACCAGTCTGCAGTGATATCAGAGGAGCTGGTGGACTTTATTAGGATTAGAAATAGAATCAGAATAACTCTATTGGCCACTGTGTTGCACACATAGGTATTTGTTGTCTGCATTTAACAATACGTGAAACACATATTTACAGTCATGCACACTAGTGACCACTAGGGGGCAGTGAGCAGTGCCTGGAGCGATGGACAGCCCTAGCCACGGCACCTGGGGAGCAGTTGGGGGTTAGCGGCCTTGATCAAAGGCACTTCAGTCATGACCTGCTGGCTCTGGGGATCAAACCTGCAACTTTCCAGTTACACGCCCAGGTCCCTCACCACCAGGCCACTGCTCATTAATGAAACTTTTAGAGTTTTTGTTCCATTTGTCACAATATACGTCAGTGCACAGTCACTTGGAAAAGTTTAAAAACCCTGGATTAGACAACTCCACCTCCGGAGTGTCCTGAGTCGATATTAATGAACTGGCCTTGTTTGCACAGGTTGGACCTGCGTGAGGGACAAGCCTGGAGACACTGAGATCCTGACACTGGAGGATCTTCATTAATGAATCTGTGGTGAGACATTGAGAAACATAGTTTTGTTCCTCTGTAACTGTTTCAGATCTGCTCCCAGAGTTAATGGACCAGCCTCTGGAACCGGATCCCAGAGAGTAGTACACTCTTGTGTTTAAGCTCTGCTCAGATTGGATCGATTTATTAGAGAGAAGTGTAAAAGAAAACACCTCCTCAGGAAAGGCCAGAGGTTTTCATCACACGGGCGTCTGATCATCTGAGCCCCTAAGGTGACATGGTGGTGGTTAGTCAAGTCTTGGCCACAAAATAATATATAGAGGCCATGATAAAATATTCTGAGGCCATAATACAGTACTTTAAGGCCACAAATAAAAAAAAAAATATTATATATATATATGGCCACAAATAATATATTGAGGACATTAAATGATATATTGTGGCTATACAATTCTATAGTGTTTGACACAAAATATTATTTTGTTGTCTTAAAATATTATTTAGTGTCCATGCTTTATTAGAAACAACATGCCATAGGTTCTCTGTAAGTTTGAGGAGGAAAGAGGGATGGTTGGTGTCCTACCCTCCTCCAGAAGTTACATACTGCAGTTTCTGCTGTGCTGAGTCCAGAGTCCCAAAATCAGACGCTCTCTTCTCTCTATTACAGCTCAGTGGAGCATCACAATGATTTAGAGGCTGTAATTTTAAGGTGTTCAAAACACCTTAAGTCAAATATATGAATTGATTTCGAGACCAGATAAACAATGATCATCGTGTCTGTAAAATTGATAGATCTGATTTCAAAAATGATAAGTAAAATGTAGTTTTTCCATGATTTGCCTGACAACGAAAGGGTTAATGCCTCAGTAGAGTTGGCTTGAGCCTCCTTGGGTTAATGCGAACACTCTAGATGATGAAGAGCACTTGTGAATTAAACATACACAGGGAGTGTGAGCTTTTCAGAGCTTGTCCTAATTCACCGTCGTGTGCCGTAGTAAAACTTCCACCTCGGCCTCATCTCGTGATGGCGGAATCTGCAAAATCTTTTTAAAAGGTGTCTTCTCCACCTCTTTCTCAGGCCTTGATATACGCCCCACACCAGAGATGAGGTCATATATTTCCGGAGTGTGGCGTTACTCATAAATAATTCGTAATTAACTGGTGCCTAACACGCGAGACAAAGCGGGTGAGTTACAGCGAGGCCTGTGGCGAAGTGAGAAGCGGCGGATTTACGGCAGGGATCGGAGGTGTAAACATAAACCCGAGCAAGTGCCAGACAGGAGGAGAGAGAGCTGGGGTGTTTAAAGGAGAACAGGGTGGAGAGAAAATGGAGGTAAGACATCAACAAGATGGTAGGGGATATATGGAAGTGAGACGTGGCGGTGTAAACGTCAACACGGCGTAATTTGTTTCTCCTCAACATTAACACATCGCACCCTGGACTGACATGTCATTATTAGAAAGAACGCTGACTGTTTGCTGGTGAAAAAGAAAGGTGACACTGAGATGAACATTGTCCCGCTGGACAACACAGAGAGGCACAATGATATAGAGTTATTTATAAGATAAACATCGTAAACCAATCATTTGTGGTGTGTGTGGGTGAGTGTGTGAAACTGTTCACAGGTGTGAGGGTGAGGCCAGGGGCTCTGCGTGGGCTGCAGTCCTCACTGGGATGAAACTTTTGCAGAAGATGAATGAATTAATTATGTGAGTACTGGTGATGTATCTACCCTTTGTCCTGGATTACTGTAATACTCTGTGTGATTTCAGCTTGTGTTTTAAGCTCAAAAAAGCAACAATTTAGTGGTCAGATTTTCACGTGGATTTTAGGCAGGTCAGAAATGTTGGAGCCTATTCACAGACCTCACCTTAACACACACACACAGCAGGTGAACAGGGATTTGGATGATATCAAGTACAGTCAAAACATAGCGCACCTACAAATGCACTCTATAGCCATGTGTTTGTGGACATTCAACATTTCAGCAGGGATTTTATTGCACAACTCAGGATGAGTGAATAATGCTTTACACAGGAGAGGCAGCAATGACTTTGGGTCCCATGAAAGGAAATCACGATGGGCCCTCTGTCCATCATCTGAGCCTGGGGGAGCAGGCACTTTCAGTGGAGTCCACGGTGTTGTGGGGCGTCCCAGACCCCACATAGCTGTTCTTTGATTATATCACGCGTCACTACCATTCCTCCTTCCCAACACTCAGATTTGGGCCTGTGCTGGAAATGAAAAGACGACAAGACCATGTCAAAATCACGCTGGATTTGTGTAGTCTGATCTCGACATTACTTCAGTGCAGACACAGGCACTGCAGAGAAGAAGGCGCGATACGGCTAAGAGCACACGAGAAAGCGTCCACACACGTGTCCTTAATGAAACTATGTTTCATTACACCTCCAATAACAGACTCCTGGACTCATTAATTCCACATTCCAAACAGCAGCAACCTCTCGTCCCCTACTGTACTAGCGCTGTGTCCTCAGGACATGTCTAACGTCTTCCAGGATCCACATTCCTGCTTGGGTTTAATACGTCTGAGCTAAAGTCATCGTTTCTGAGTGATAAGTCTGCGCTGCTGGAACTCTGAAGTGGGTCATAGCTTGTAAACTGCCTCCTCAACCGTGTGACATTGGCAGGTAACTAGTCTGAGGAAGGCATTAATTAATATTGCCGTTGCAGTGCCGCAGCTTTATCTGAGCGTTTCGCTTTCCTGCGCGCCAAAGACGGCTACTTAAGTTTTAATTACATTTTGTATGCTAATTCCAAACATAAACCAAACGTTTACCAGGATGAATTCCTCTTCATTTCACGCCAGCTTGAACTTAGCTGTAGGGAAAGTTGGGTGGGAAGTGGGCTCCGAACCTGGAGAGGCTGCCTACGGCTGCTAAAGCTACTGTAAATAGCAGACAACCGCTAATGCCTGAGCGTCATTACAGCACTTCGCGTCAATAGACCTGAAAGTGCGGCAGAAATACAGCGTAATGTGTGATGATAATAATGAGAGAGAGAGAAGAGTCTGGAGAATAGGACACAGGCTTTTAGGCTAAGTGTAGGGATTTACTCCGTTAGTGGGGCGGAAGAAGTCCTCGCTGAGGCGCGGTTTATACGCTGATGGGATCGCACCGAGCTATTGAGTGATTAATGAGGTTGGTTAACTAACACTGGCTTAAACATTCACTGCTGTAATAGCTCTGTTATCAGGACTGTCTGCCCTTGTGTGCAGAATGTTTGGAACAAATGACAAGAAACACAGCTCTTTCGGAAGCAAAGAGAAGAATTGTTGGCGCGTGTCTCTATCACTTTATTAGAGGATAAAACTAAGAGGTGCATGGGTGACATCTGAGGTATTTGTATATGACAAAAACACCATTTATCTGAAGTAAAGAACTATATATTTATCAGAGTATAAACAACTGTCAGGTCGAAAAGACCTTAAACCTCAGACATAGTTTACGTCACGTGATTAAAAACAGTAGACTTCTTTAAAAGATTTCACAAACACAGGTTTCAGGTTTAAAGCCAACAGGTTCCATTCTTTATTTGAATAATTAAGGCTTTCCAAACAAGTGTTAATTCTGAGTCGCCCTGCGTCTGGGCACGACTGACCAAGGAGGTGTCAACACAACCATGTCCTTCCAAAATACACCAAACCTCTTGATCATTATTTCCAAATGACGTGATCATTAAGAGGTTGCTAAATATTCATTACATGTTCAGTTACCGTCATTATCAGTATTTCCATTGTTTTCCAGCCAAATTTTACAAAATAACAGGTCTCAGTGAGGCCTGGCCTTGAGCTCATCCTCTCTCACCGCTGCCCTGTCTGCTAATAAAGCGGCTGGTAATAAACATTATCTATCACTGGCCTAGGCCTCTACCTTGGATCCAGTAGGTGCTGGGAAGCCACATGGATACAGTGGGCTTCTGATAAACTTTCTCAGGCCTCACAGAGCACCCAGTCTCAGACAGAACCAGTTTCACAGTCATCAGACATAGTTTTGACCACTGCTGTGATTCTGCTAAATATATGCAGTGGCCTTTAACTTGAAATGACAGAAATAGAAAGCAGGAACATGTAATGATCCTCAACTACGGTGGCCTGCTGAATCACACATCGCTCAAGGAAAACTCCCAATTGTTTACTACACACTAATAATACACGGTACGTCTGCACTAACCTTAAACATGTGAGTTTAAAAGGCTAGTGTACAAAATATTAACATAAACAAATAAATAAATAAATAACAGGACGTAATGATCTGTTGCTATGGCAACAAATGTCATGCCAAAGTTGCCTGCCATATATTTCAAATAGCTCTCTCCCCACTGTGTAGTGCACAGTTTATGTCATAAAATAGGTTTCTGCACCAGAACTGTGACAGTACCTCAGATAATAAAACTCTCTCCTGTGTGTGTGTGTGTGTGTGTGTGTGTGTCTGTCTGTCTAACATTTAGTGCACTGTCTGAGTGTAGTGTGAATTGCAGTGCACTATGTAAGGAGTAAAACACTATTTGTGAGAAAACCAACATTTTCTGATGTGAGAAGCTCCTTCCTTTCCTTTTCTGGTCCAGCTGAGTGAGTGTTCATTATCATCTGACTCAAAAGTCCACTGGGTCTATGTGTGCACTGTGGATTTTTAGTGCACTCAAATTTTACATTCGAACAACACTACGCACTCAAACACTTGATAGAATTAGGTTTAAATGCGCAATTGGGACGCAGCTCTAGTGTTAATAACACATGCATGCACAGACATTCTCTAACACTCTCTCTCTCACTCTCTCTCACACACACACACACACAGAGGAGAGAGGGGGCATCAGAAATACACATGTCATCGCTGTCCCATGAAAAACATGTATCTCCCCAAATAGTCACTTCACAGGAGAAGAAAATATCTTCTTAACTTTCAATGGAAGTGAATGTAAAAGACTGTATTCAGAGTGAAGGACATCTGTTGTGTTCAGTAAACTAAACATCTAGAGATACATGTTTTTTTTTTTTTTGAGAGCGATGATATACATCCATGAAGGGTGAACTGTATTTAGTAAACATTGTATGAATCCTGGGAATTTTCGTTCCGAAAAAATGTGTATGAACTCCCATTGAGTCAAAGCGGCTTTGAATGGAGTGAATTCAGAAGGAAGGGTTTAGACTTTTGTCTCTGCTCTGTCTCTTTCAGGAACCTCCTGCTGTGTTGATGTTCATTCTCATCCTGCCCTGTCCATGTCTTGAGTTCGTCCATACCCCGAAAATCCTGCCTCTGTTTTCTCAGTGTGCACTATCCCTGCCTCTCAGCACTTCATCTGAATTCTTGTTATGGTTTTTAAATAGTTTTATACTGTGTGTTTGTCTCAGTCTGGCGTGTTTGTAATTTCGGTTTGTGTCCTCGCTCCTTGTGTTCTCAATGACCTTCCAAATCGCAAGCACAAAACACAGACATCTCCCTGAAGCATAGATGAGACCACCTGAATGCTTGTGCTAAATGAGTTGCTTGGTTGTAGGCTTTTTAAGAGCCATGAAGTGTAATTTACTGTCTGGCAGATCTAGGCCAAGGTTGGTGTCTCTCTTCATCTCCTTTAGCTCCCTCCAGTGTTGGAAAGCCACATCCACCATGTGTTGACTCTCAGTTTTGCCTTCTTCAATCTTATTCTTTTTTGGTCTTTCACAGTATGAGGTGGCAGAGTAGGTGTTTAGCTCACTCACATTTTCAGTTCAAGCCATTGAGTTTAAAGACATTTCCACCTTTAGTGATCTGAAACAGCAAAAATAAGTCAGTGTTACCCCCCTATGGAGCAGGAATAGAGCAGCATCCTCATCTCGGTTGGTGCTTTTCAGCGTTTGGAATCTCTCCGTTGTCTAAAAACCTCCAGATTGTGTTTCTCTGCCGTGAGCAGAGAGAGAGCGAGAGAGAGCGCATAGCATACGAGACATTTATTTTTTTTTACTCATTTACAGGCACAGGGGCTTCGTAAACACATTAGACCAGTTTCCAATGCAAAGTAGAGAGCAGCAAATGGTGAGGAAACATCTTCTGAATATTGATTTTTTTTAATTGAAGTAAACTTGCAAACATTCCTTTAATATGTGATACCTGTGTTTCAGCTTCTGAAGTGAATATGTGATTAATACATGCATTTTGTTGAGGTCATATCCACCATGTTCAGACAAGACTCAACCCAGTGATAGAACAGATCCACCACATTTCTGACCTGAGATTTCAGTGTCTTCAGCGTAAACAGTTGTGTCGTCTTTCTGAAATGGTGATGATAAATTCATCACAGTGCAGGATTAGGCTCGGTTCAGGTCTGAGAGACCGTGCTGTGACGTTAGAAACTTGATGAATGGATGTGCTGAGGTACAGCTCAGGTTTTGTAAATAAGATTAGGTTTTCATGACAGGCCCTCCGTTCGGGAAGTGGATTTGTTTACGTGTCAGCTTCCTCCGCAGCGCCCTGTAACTTCGTTCCTCGTAACCTGCCTGAACTCTCAACCCTCAGAACATACATCAGAGAGTCCGAGATGGATCTGTCCTTAAATCAGTTTGATAGTGCAATCACCTCTGCGTAGCCACCCTTCCAAATCCTCGCTGCAAGGGGAAGATAAGTAGCCGGGCCGGGCCTTCACTGAGATCACGTGGTTAAACTCTCAGCCTTCCTGTCCAGGTTTGATGCGTAGCCGCCGGAATCAGCAATTGCAAGGTGAGCCCCTATCATTCTGGTGAGCCTCCGCCGCAACATGACTCCTGTTAAAGCAGGAAAACATGGCTGTTTCTCAAGTGGCTGCAGCCTATTTCCCTGAAGGACTCAAGCTGGATGTTTTCATATACAATTGAAGGCTGAGAGCAATCGTCTCTTTCCTACTTTTCCTTCTGACAATCAGGCACCTGACGTCGGGGACAGAAGTGGCCCCTTGTGCTTTTCTCTCTCTGACAAGAAACCATCTGCCTCTCTTTCCCTCCCCTTCTTTCATCCCTTATTCATCCTTCATCTGCTGACCCCACATGGAGAGCAGGAGAAATACGAGCTGCTATAATTATGGCACATGACGGAGAAATATGAGCGAGTTAACCAGACTCATCCTGCCTCCGTTGACTTCCACAAACACTACAAATGACCTCGGCGCTGGGGATGTTTTTCAGCTTAATATGAGTGGATAATATTTCTCCAAACATTTGCAGACACTTCTTACGTTAAGATGCACCATTTACGGACACCAGATGTTCGGCTGTGTACACACACGGTGTTTGATCTAAGATTCATGGCATTTATTCATGTCCTGTGGTGGCTTTATCCTGATCAGGACTGCAGTCTGTCCCAAGTCTATCCAGATGAAAGGAACGAAAGGCAGGGACACACTCATGATAATGAGCCGCTCGCTGTTCACCCCAACCCCAAGCACACAGCAGTGAGGAGCAGAAGCTCTGGTTTTTAGCTGTTTTTGCTCGGTTCTCTTTCTTCTCCGTTTTTACTCAGTGCTCTTATTTCTCCGCGCTCGTTGTGTCTGTTTTGTTGAGTTTAACCTCGTCTTTGTGCTCTCACATAAACATGGGTTCAGCGCTGTGATTGGACAGACTCAGACGAGGGGGCGGAGCAATTCTAAAGTCTTTACACTGGACGTCAGAAGTGGAGCAGAATCAGAACGGCTCATTTTGTCCCATATTTTCTGACTTAAGCCCAATTTGGACTGTATTAGTCTTTCAGGGGGATGTCTGTAATAAAATTTTACAGTGTACAGTGAGGATGTAATAAAACTCTCACATTCGGATGACAAATAAAAACTAGAGATGTCAAGTTTCTAGTTCCAGAAGTAAACCATAATTTCACGTTATATTATATAAATATAAAAGTAACTTGCAGCTGCAATAACAATCACTGTTTTTTTTCAGTCTGCATCCTCTCACTCTTCTCATTTTTTTTTTTTTTTTTATCCTTAAGCTCCTGATAACACTTTCCCAGGTGAATTACAAAGAACTTTTAACACCTACGACAAGGAAATGCTTCAGTAACTCTTCTATTTGTACATTCTTTCATGTCTCAAAAAATATTTTCTGGGAGTATCTATGGAAACAAGCACTCAGAGGCTAAATACATAGCAGTGCCCAAACTCCTATTTTTGTGCAGTATGAGATGAGATCAGTGGTCTTGTTTCACAGTCTGTGGGTTGGTGGCCTCCAGATCCACACCTTAATACGCACATGAACTGAACAAGTTTTCATAATACGTCTTTTTTAAAACAAGGGTTCTTCTAAACGCACATCTGTATTAGGGTCGTATTTTTGTGGCGGGTGGTGCTCGTTTGGCCTGGGCTTTCATGAGCCAAACAAGCTCAGCCTTCATCATGTACTTAATCTAATAATGCCTTTCTGATGCCTCTGGCTGATGGACTGTTTCTGGGCCGTAGCCTGTGTTGACGTGCAGGGCTTTTTGGTATTCTGCTGCCGTAGTGGTGATGATGGATGCTGTGTACATGGAAAGGCCCTCGCAGTGGCCCAGAGGGTCAGAGAACACGTAAATCATAACTCACTGAGTTTCTCTGACACACACACACACACACACACACGCACACACACACACACACACTTGTTTTACTATGTCTGTGGTGACCTATGGTCATAAGCAGTATATGTACATATTAAGTAAAACAGGAAAATGTAATGAAATTTGTTATACACTGAATAATCACTGGATTAGGAACATCTACCTTGTTTATACACTTCCTGTCCATTCTCTCAGCTCCACTGGCCACACAGGAACACTATGTAGTTCTACAGTTACAGACTGTAGTCCATCTGATGCTCTGTATATGTTCATATCCCCCTCTCACCCTGTTCTTCAGCGCTCAGGACCAGGGTTCCATGAGGGATATGTGGTCTGTTTTTATTTTCTGTAAAACATAAGCAGAATAAAGCTCATCAAGAACTTAACAAGCCCAATGTAATGTATCCATTTTAAGGTGGAATGGAAAATTTGAACACTATATTATCTGGTGACTGTGGTAGTGAGGTATTAGTTGCTGCTGTGAGGAGTTCTACAGTAAACACAAATATTACTGCAATGAATCAATACATTGATGTATAAACCTGAATATGGCTGAGGCACATTGGTTCATTGATTCATTCATTCATTCATTCATTCATTCATTCATTCATTATTTTGAACCTTTATCTAGTTCAGGGCGATAGTGGATCCGGAGCCGACCCAGCATCTTTGGTCACAAGGCAAGAACAAACCCTGGAGGGGGTGCTAATCCTTCACATACTGGACACGGAGAGAACACTCCACACTCCTCACATACAGTCACCCGGAGGAAACCCACGCAGACACGGAGAGAGCACTCCACACTCCTCACAGACAGTCACCCGGAGGAAACCCAGGCAGACACGGAGAGAACACACCACACTCCTCACAGACAGTCACCCGGAGAAAACCCACGCAGACACAGGGAGAACACACCACACTCCTCACAGACAGTCACCCGGAGGAAACCCACACAGACACAGGGAGAACACACCACACTCCTCACAGACAGTCATAGACACAGGGAGAACATTTCTGACCTGAGGTTTCAGTGTCTTCAGCGTAAACAGCTGTGTCGTCTTTCTGAAATGGTGATTATAAATTCATCACAGTGCAGGATTAGGCTCGATTCAGGTCTGAGAGACTGTGCTGTGACGCTAGAAACCTGATGAATGGATGTGCTGAGGTACTCCTCACAGACAGTCACCTGGAGCGGGACTCAAACCCACAACCTCCAGGTTCCTGGAGCTGTGACAGCGACACTACCTGCTGCACCACCGTGCCGGCCCACATTGTTAAAATGCTTTAAAAACATAAAGAAAGAAAGAAATAAAACTTGTTTCACTTAAAGTGATTCCATACAAGAGAGTTTACTTTGGAGACTAACAATAGCCAAGCTTCTGTATAAATTCATTCCACCACTCTCCCCTTAACATTTCACACAGTAGACTCTGTATTGGTCCCAGTGTGAATGGATGAGACAGGACAAAAGGCTAAGCTACAGTGACTTTTAGTGACATTATTCCCATTTATTCAGAATCAATTAACACATGGTTCCTGTGGAAGATATCTTGTATAATATGAATTTCATTTTTAGGGCAAGAAAACTGCTGACAGATTTTGATTAGTGGGTGGTCTATGCCTTTCATGTCAATAAAGCACAGGCCTAAATTGTGGATGGTAGTAACCAATAGCATTGTGTGATTTGTAATATATTGTTGGTGACCCGTGACTACAAAGGTCGTGGTGTGGTATGTGACACATTATCTGGGGTAATGGATTTATCAGTAATGTACTGCAGATGTACAGTAAACAATCAAGACTGTGTAAGGACTGTAAGACTTCAGTTTACTGAATCCTGCGCCGGCACTGTACTGGTTTCCCATTATGACCTGAAAAGAAAGTTGCCCCCCACCCCAATTTTCATTGTATAATTCACACCCTACACAGGTCATTCTCAGCGCTGCAGTGGCACTGTGTGTGTGTGTGTTTGTGGGCTTGTGTTTGAGTGTGTGGACACTGCCAAATCTATGTTAAATACAAGAGCACAATTCCAATGTAAAATACAGGTATGGTAAAAGTTTAAAAACATCAAAGAACATTATCAGGTAAGTATGAGTGGAGTTGTGGTCCCTCTCCTCTGATGAACGATGAATGAGGACAGGTATGACCCTCTGAACACCAACAGAAGGGCTCCTGTAGGTACAGTATAGGAGTTTCTGATAAACAGACACCTGTCTATTAGCAGTGGCTTATTCCTTCTAAAGAAACTTTTTGTCCTGTACGTAGCTAATCTTAGGCGTAGCCTGAGATACATTTTCCGACCTCATCAGCGTCAGGAGTGGGCGAACAAAATGTCAGCCTTCTGATTTATGCCTCCAATTCCATATTCACAATTACGTGAGCCCTGTCACCTCTCACCCTCCCACCTCGAGTGTGAGTGGTAGCTCTGTGAAAGCAGCACCATGTTAGCACCTTGTTAGCACCTTGTTAGCATGTCCCAGCCCCTGCAGCCTGCCCCTTCCTCTGTCCTTCCCTCTGCTGTGGACAGCTCCACTCTGTACCTCGAGCAGATGGAGCTCTGTAGGTGTGTGTGTGTGTGTGTGTGTGTGTGTGTGATGATCAGTTCACCTGGTTGACTGAGCCTCAACCTGTCTGCTCTGGTCTAGCAGTGCTACCTGCAAAGTAAACATAAACACACACACACACACACACACACACACACACACACCTGTTCATATGGGTATAATTAGGACACAAAACAATGTATTAAATGTCCAAATATTTTTTAGACACCTCCTCTAATGTGAGATTTCAGGTGCTAGAAGTGTCAGCCAAGTAGATACAGGCTAAGCTGAGTTCCACTGACCGTACAGGAGCACTGTGTGGTTTTATAATTACAACTATAGTCCATTTTGTTGCTCTGAATTCTTTGCCCCCCCCCACACACACACAGTGCTCAGGACCCCCACAGAGCAGGTGTGATGTGGTGGTGGATCATTCTCAGCGCTGCAGTGACACTGACGTGGTGGTGGTGTGGTAGTGTGTGTTGTGCTGGTGTAGAGTGGATCACACAGCAGTGCTGCTGGAGTTTTTAACCCCTGTGTCCACTCTCTGTCCACTCTGTGAGACACTCCTCCCTCGTTGGTCCACCTTGTAGATGTAGAGTCAGAGACAGTAGCTCATATGTCGCTGCACAGTGTGTGTCGCTCGTCCTCTAGTCCTTCATCAGTGACACAGGACGCTGTCGACTGGATGTTTTTGGTCAGGACTGTTCTCAGTCCAGCAGTGACACTGAGGTGTCCCAAAACGTTTGAGTTTGATTTACCCACATAGTTGTGACGTCAACCCACAGATTATGGGCTACAGGTTCTAAGTGTTTATGCTCTCCTCTCACCCGTGACACCACTCTGGCCTTCGCCGCACTCTCCAGCTGTTCTGATGTTTACTGTTGATCTGGAAAGCTCTAAATACGCTCCTGCTCTTTACAGGCTGCTGTTTCCACACAGCCCTGCGACCTGCACTGAACTCTAATAGCTTTCAATACTCGCCCCACAGTGATATAGCAGTGTGTGGAAGTTTAGAGTAAACAGAGCAAGCCTTTGGGGGGATTTACTGGACAGTCCGGCTGTATATTTAGAGCAGGGATCAGCTGTGACCTTTATTATAAATGAGGCAGGCTGTGGACATAAAGACAGCCTATTGACTGGGAAGAAAGGAGGAGGAGAAAGACAAGCAGGAGAAGATAAAGACACCAGGAAAGAATGAGGAGAAAGAAAAGAAGGAAAATGAAGACAGTTAAAAGGTGTGTGGTGTTCAGTGGGATGAAATGAGTATGAATCAGGGTGGGTGCATGGTGTTGTACTGGGTGATGTTCAGGTATTTATGATGGGGGTGTGTATCAGGGTGGTGTTCAGGGAAATGTTAGGGTGTTGATGGGGGTGTGTATCAGGGTGGTGTTCAGGGAAGTGTTAGGGTGTTGATGGGGCTGTGTAGCAGGGTGGTGTTCAGGAAGGTGTTAAGGTGTTGATGGGGGTGTGTATCAGGGTGGTGTTCAGGGAAGTGTTAGGGTGTTGATGGGGCTTTGTAGCAGGGTGGTGTTCAGGAAGGTGTTAAGGTGTTGATGGGGGTGTGTATCAGGGAGGTGTTAGGGTGTTGATGGGGGTGTGTATCACGGTGGTGTTCAGGAAGGTGTTAGGGTGTTGATGGGGTTGTGTATCAGGGTGGTGTTCAGGGAGGTGGTAGGGTGTTGATGAGGGTGTGTATCAGGGTGGTGTTAGGGTGTTGATGTAGTGTTTATCAGGGTGGTGTTCAGGGAGGTGTTAGGTTGTTGATGGGGGTGTGTATCAGGGTGGTGTTCAGGGAGGTGTTAGGGTGTGTATCAGGGTGGTGTTCAGGGTGTTGATGGGGGTGTGTATTAGAGTGGTGTTCAGGGTGGTGTTAGGGTGTTGATGTAGTGTTTATCAAGGTGGTGTTCAGGGAGGTGTTAGGTTGTTGATGGTGGTGTGTATCAGGGTGGTGTTCAGGGAGGTGTTAGGGTCTTGATGAGGGTGTGTATCAGGGTGGTGTTCAGGAAGGTGTTAGGGTGTTGATGGGGGTGTGTATCACAGTGGTGTTCAGGAAGATGTTAGGGTGTTGATGGGGTGTGTATCAGGGTGGTGTTCAGGAAGGTGTTAGGGTGTTGATGGGGGTGTGTATCAGGGTGGTGTTCAGGGAGGTGTTGATGGGGGTGTGTATCAGGGTGGTGTTCAGGGTGGTGTTAGGGTGTTGATGGGAGTGTGTATCAGGGTGGTGTTCAGGGAAGTGTTAGGGTGTTGATGGGGGTGTGTATCAGGGTGGTGTTCAGGGAGGTGGTAGGGTGTTGATGAGGGTGTGTATCAGGGTGGTGTTCAGGGTGTGTATTAGAGTGGTGTTCAGAGAAGTGGTACAGTGTTGATGGGGTGTTTATCAGGGTGGTGTTCATGGAGGTGTTAGGGTGTTGATGAGGGTGTGTATCAGGGTGGTGTTCAGGGAGGTGTTAGGGTGTTGATGAGGGTGTGTATCAGGGTAGTGTTCAGGGAGGTGGTAGGGTGTTGATGAGGGTGTGTATCAGGGTGGTGTTCAGGGTGGTGTTAGGGTGTTGATGGGGGTGTGTATTAGAGTGGTGTTCAGAGAAGTGGTATTGTGTTGATGGGGTGTTTATCAGGGTGGTGTTCATGGAGGTGTTAGGGTGTTGATGAATTGTTTATCAGTGTGGTGTTCAGGGAGGTGTTAGGGTGTTGATGGGGGTGTGTATCAGGGTGGTGTTCAGGGTGTTGTTAGGGTGTTGATGGGGGTGTGTATTAGAGTGGTGTTCAGAGAAGTGGTACAGTGTTGATGGGGTGTTTATCAGGGTGGTGTTCAGGGAGGTGTTAGGGTGTTGATGGGAGTGTGTATCAGGGTGGTGTTCAGGGAAGTGTTAGGGTGTTGATGTAATGTTTATTAGGGTGGTGTTCAGGGTGGTGTTAGGGTGTTGATGTAGTGTTTATCAGGGTGGTGTTCAGGGAGGTGTTAGGTTGTTGATGGGGGTGTGTATCAGGGTGGTGTTCAGGGAGGTGTTAGGGTGTTGATGAGGGTGTGTATCAGGGTGGTGTTCAGGAAGGTGTTAGGGTGTTGATGGAGGTGTGTATCAGGGTGGTGTTCAGAGAAGTGGTACAGTGTTGATGGGGTGTTTATCAGGGTAGTTTTCAGGGTGATATTCAATGTTTGATTTACACAGTAAATCAACATGTTCTCAGGAGTACACAGTCACTTTACAGTCCATGGCTGCATCAAGAAAAGTGACATAGAGGTCTGTTACACAACAAGAAAACGGTGCATCTGTTCTGGACAGAAATGACATTGAGTTCTCTGGACCCAAGATCATCTCAAGGGGCCCGAAGACCCAGATTTATTTCAACAGGAAAATGCCAGGCCTCATTTTGTATCTGTTACAACAGCAAGGATTCTCAAAAAGAGAATATATGTATATCCCTCACTGGTCTGTCTCCTTAGGTGCAGCATGAAAAATAGAATCAGAAAATGAAGACCATGCACAAATCAGCTGAAGTCTTGTGTCAAGTAAAAATTTGCATAATATTCACCTGTAAAACTGCAGTAATAAAAATTATAATTAAATTCAAGTAAAATGTAGTCTATTTTGTATAAATTATTAAATTAAATCAAGGTTCAATAGAATAAAAAAACAATAATAATCACAGATTCTTGTTTTTTTTAAACACATCCCAAACTTTTGGAAATGTTTTTTTTTTTTTTTTTGTAAAAGTGCTCAGAATCATGAGAAGATTAAAGTTCTTTTAACTTTTCTGTCTCAGATGATGACATTTCTAAACATTTCTCCTGGAAACTGTGCGACTGTCTTGTGTCAACACTTTATAACTGTACACTCTTAAACTTTAAACAGGTCAGAGGAGCAGGGGTTAAACCGTACATTTCTCTTACTCGCAGACACTTGAACGGCAGACTGGGGACGGCTGCCCTCCGGCTGCGCAGGTATGATGTAATACACATGGCAGGAGGTGAAACAATGCACAGCAATCCTCCTGACGGTAAAGGCTTTAGGCACAGGGTGTATGGAGACATGGGGCTGACGCAAAGCACTATCAGACTCCAGAACTGTCCTGATTACTAATATATAGATGCACACTGATATCTGACCTGGATGGAGGTCTTCTGATTTACGATTTCTGATTTGTGCTATTGTTATTGACATTGTTTTTATTTGAAATTATTTGTTTTTATTTATTTTTTATTGAAGTTGACTGAATGATATCGGTACTTGAATATCAAAATAAGGTTGGGCAGAAAACCTCTTAGTCTCCTCTTCTAAAGGGTGATTTTCACATTTTATGAGGCAGGTGTTGCACACACTGTGTTTAACTGGTGTAGAAATGCATGGAATTATACTGAATAGAGTTGCTATACATGAGCCTACAGCCATGACTGTCACAGCGTTCATTGCAAAATATTATCAAGAGGGGTATAAAGCCCCCCAGCATTTGGCTGTAGAACAGCAACTGAGAAACGGCTCTCCATCCAGATGCTCTGGGATTCGTTGGAGTGGTGTCTGAGATCCAGAACTAATCATCAACACCGGTATGAATCTGGTTGGAATCATGAATCCAACGTCTACAGTAAAAGTCTTAGGAGAGTAGCTAACTCTACAAATACCAGAAGAAGTGTTGGATGAAGAGGGACATTGAGCACTAATGTTGAATCTAGTGTTTCTATTATAGATGGCATTCCATACGAAACAGGAGCCAGTAGGTTTGGCTATGAGGTTTATCGACCCACTCTGAGTGACTCTGTTTACTGTCTGCACTGTGGGAAATTTATGCAGAAAGCGAAGGAATAAATGTTGGAATTACACTTTAAAGTCAGCTGCGGTTTTTAATTGATCTCCATTTCCCAGTTCTGAAATGAAGTGCAGGGAATTTGAAGACTAAAATACCATCATATGTCTTTTTTTTCAACAATTTTCATGCACTTAGCTTCAAATATCAGCACTAGACTGAAGCCTGTGGCTTTTAGCTGGTTAATTCCTCCAACGGCCATTAACTCACAAAGTGTGTCTGGGAATATAAAGCCTTTAAAAGCTGGAAATCTGTATTAAAACTGTGGAATAATAACAGACGATATCTGTTATAATGATATGTTTGAGTGAGTGTAATCAGCGCATTATCCTCCTCTTCTCAGTTCAGCAGGATCACCATTGTTGCCAGCAGTGTGACGCCTTAAAGCCCATAGAAAAGTCTTTATGTGTAATTATGTAATGCTATCACAGGCAGAAACAGCTGATTTTGTGGCTCTTCTTCAGGAACAAAACAGAGATATATTTGGTGAAACAGAAGGGGGCTCACCTGAGCATCAAATAACTACAATCTATAATGAAGCAGTGACCTCAGTGTGCAAATGACTGCATTTCCAAGGGCAAGATTAATTAATTACCAATGTATGTACTTCAGACATTTAACATGTAAAAGGTGTAGTAAATGTATTTGTAGATGTTCACATGATTTTATGGCAACCTAGCATGAA
Source organism: Hoplias malabaricus (assembly GCF_029633855.1). NCBI lineage: Eukaryota > Metazoa > Chordata > Actinopteri > Characiformes > Erythrinidae > Hoplias > Hoplias malabaricus. The sequence goes on along the minus strand of NC_089807.1, from coordinate 514,965 downwards.
AAATCAGCCTTAAACTTCCCATAACCCTAAACTTGAACTTAGTTTTAATCCTAACATTAAGCTTTTAAAGTTTATAAACAGTAATAAATGGTGCTTGTTTAACACGAAAACTCTAAACCCAACACAAACTTAAAACCTAAACCTAGATCCAAAGTTCCAAAAGTTAGAAACTGCTAAGTTTTCAGTTTGTTTAATGCTATCACTTCCACCTAACCTTAAACATAACCCTAAACTTACCTTTAACCCTAGCCTTAAACACACACAGCTAATTCACCAGTGTTAAATCAACACATTTAATGTTAAACTAACACAGTGAATGTAGGTATTTAACACTCTCAGTGTTACCACTCTCGGCGGCACGGTGGCTTGGTGGTTAGCACGTTCGCCTCCCAGCGCTGGGATCTTGGGTTCAAGTCCCATCTGGGTGGAGTTTCCATGTTCTCCCCGTGTCTGCGTGGGTTTCCTCCGGGGGCTCCGGTTTCCTCCCACAGTCCAAAAACATGGAGGGTAGGTGAATTGGCTTCTCTAATAACTGTCCTGGTGTGTGAATGAATGTCTGTATGTGTGAGCCCAGATATGGATTGGCGCTCTGTCCTGGGTTAAACCCTAGTGCCCGATGCAGTCCTCCAGGTGGACGGTCGTTTCTGGTTGAGAGTACGCTGTGCGCGTTTGGCTGCCGCTTCTCGCCAGTGTGTGTGTGTGAATTGAGCGTTCTGAGCAGTGTAGATTGTAAAGCGTCCTTGGGTGTCTAGAAAGGCGCTATATAAGTGTAACGATAATAATAATAATAATAATAATGTGGAGTGGTGTGTGTGAGTAAGAAGCGACTATATCTTTTAAGGTGGAGTGGTGTGTGTGAGTAAGAAGCGACTGTATCTTTTAAGGTGGAGCGGTGTGTGTGAGTAAGAAGTGACTGTATCTTTTAAGGTGGAGCGGTGTGTGTGAGTAAGAAGCGACTGTATCTTTTAAGGTGGAGCGGTGAGTGCGAGTAAGAAGCGACTGTATCTTGTTGGTGTCTGAAGTTTAAATTGTCTGTAAGTGATTATTCACTGTTTGAATTCCTACAGAAACTCATGTGTAACTTGAGCTGTTTAGTTTTGTAGCACTGTCGCTAATGCAAGTAGCTGTTTGGAGACATCTCCACCTTAAGTGATTTGAAAGAGCAAAAATGTATTAATATTACCCACCTATGGAACAGTAATAGAACAATATCCTCATCTTGGCTTTTGCTTTTCAAAGTTTGGAGTCTCTAGGTCATGTACGTTTTCTTCGCCATGAGGAGAGAAAGAGAGAGAGAGAGAGAGAGAGAGAGAGAGAGAGAGCCTAGCATACTGGAGGAGACACTTTGTTTTTATGTTTTTTTTTTTTTTTACTATTTTACAGACACTGGGGCTTCATAAACTAACAGCAAAAACTAACAGAAGAGCAGCACGTGGAGAGGAAACATCCTCAGAGTTTTTAGATTGCGATCATGAATGTTGTTTTTGACATTGGTGAATTTTCTCTGCGAATTTAAGCTATAAAAATTTAGATTTTTAAATTTTATTTTAAAATAACACCTTTAAAACAAGTAACATAAAGAATGTTATTATGTATTTATTTATTTATTTTGTTGCTCTTACTGCCAGATTACAGCTCTGTTTCTCTGATTCTTCTTCAGGTGTGTAACAGAGAGTGTGTGGATTTAGTGTTATAGCACCTCCAGTGGGTGGGGTCTAACTTGGTGATCATAAATTAATTACGATGGTTATAAGTTACACCATAACCAAGAGTAATTGGCATTTGCTTAATGCGTCCTAGTGCCTCAGGTGCACACACTGAAATGAAATACATGTATTTGTGGCTGTTAGTGTCTCCATGAGGTAAATTAAACTTGTCGAGTGATGTGTAAATTGAATTTCCAGTTTTTTCAAGTTCTTTACTGCAGATGTTGTGTGGGATAAAGCTGCTTTGCATTATGCCGTGGATTTTATTATGAAATGTGACACACAGTTGTCTTTTGGCAGTGAATGCATTAAATACTCATTTTCATGGTTATGAAGCTGTTCCTGATGCGTTTCCGAGTAGAGCTGCCTGCACTGAATCAGTGATAATGGTAGATGAGCGCCCATAAAAATGATTTATATGCCAGGTGTGCTGCTTCCGCTCGGGTGACATTGACAAATACCTTCTACCCGTTTATTTTTTTCGTCTTCTTTTCTTCCATCTCCCACCTACGCATCCAAGTTGGGTCTGAGGGCTATTGTTCTAAAGTCCTCTTAAAAATAACCAGATGGCTATTGGAAGTAGGTTAGTATTCCTTATGGATTTTCAGGAAAGCTAACATGCATAGAGTCCTTTCAGAAGAAGTTTGCTTCACTGCTCGGTTCCCAGCTGCAGTAGCAGGTGTCAGAACTGTTGAGAGGGCCTTGTTGCGACTGGGTGGCTGCTCTTGGGGTCAGAGTTTACTTTTATTTACCTTGAAAGTCTCTGCGGTTTACCTTTGAGGAGCCCCGGACCCTGGTGCTCCGCCACAGAGGGGTTACGCTCACACAACCTCACACATATCACTGTTTATCTTCTTTGATAAAGCTGCTGGAGTGCAAACGGACGGAGTCGGTCCAACAGCAGAGAGTGTGGGTTGAATGCGAAGCACGTCACGTCATGTGTAGTGTCCAATAAGACGCTGAGACAGGTGGATGACCTGTGGAGTGGAGAGTTGCTCAGTTACTATTTCAGACTGAATTATTAAGACTCTGTCTCTTTCACGCAGTCGTGTTCTGGGAAAAAGATAGACTTTATTTAAAATTTGCTGAATGGCTTTATTAACAAAGTACTTACACATGAAAAACCTATGTAGCGAAAGTGTTGCCGGGTGCTGGAAATATTGTGTTTTTTAACACTCTATATGAAATGATACAGAATAAATATACTTTATGTAATAGATTTACATTGGTTTAAATAAGTAAAAGTAAGGTGTCTTTGGCCAGGACATGTATCCATCCCAATGCAGGGCTATGATGCTAATGTATATAATTATCCTGTTAGCACAGTTAAACCTATAACATCACAACAACAGTAGAAAACTAATATCTAACAAAGAAAATACTTTATATTTCACTGATTTTAATTTACAGTGTTCTTAAACGTTATATAATCTGGCAGGACTGCCTTTCATCCCAGTATTTTGATGCACTGAACTACGGCGGAGGGAAGATTTGCTCTGGAAAATGTGCGGACAGTTTAGTGAGGAGCCACACGTGAGCGCTAATGGAAAGCCTGGTGTAGACGGGGGGTGTGAAGTCCTGTCCGCTACCCGCTGATGAAGAAATCAAGTGGAGGCGAACCCTGCTAGCACAAGCTGCCTGCTGTAGAACCACGCTGAGAGCAGGCTGTTCGGTCCCCCTGCCTCACACCGGCTGCAAATATGTTTCCACTCTGACAAAAGATGCAGGACAAAGCAGGAAAATATATGAGGCCTTTGAATCCTATCCCCCTCGTCTCCACAGTGGAACTCAGTTCTGTTTCTTAATGAAACTTTCTGTGGCCTGCTTTGGTCCAAACCCCACGAGCCCCACAGCAGTGTTCTCCCCCTGTGTAAACAGCCCTGTTCAGAATGCCCGCTTTCAGCACCTGTTCCTTTAAATGATAATGAGCCGCTCGCTGTTCACCCCGACCCCGAGCGCACAGCAGTGAGGAGCGAGGAGCAGAAGCTCTGGTTTTTAGCCGTTTTCACTCTGTTCTCTTTCATCTCCGTTCTCGTTTTCTCCGTTTTTACTCAGTGCTCTTATTTCTTTGCACTCGTTGTGTTTAACATTGTCTTTGCTTTCTGATTTAGCTCAGAGTAAACTGACTTGGATGGGGTCTTGTTTCACAGTGTGTGAGTGCGATAGTGACACAAGCGACAGCACTCACGTGGGGAGTTTTAGTCTCATGAGTAATAGCACTCTCATTCATGAGGCAGCCATTTATGTGTAGGCGTTCAACCTTAAAGTGCATTGTTCACAAAGAGCGGAGGTTTACTTGGTTGAATGCCATCAAATCCTCACAGAAATGTTCAATGGAACATGGAGCAATGTGTAGTTAAATCTCCAGATTCAGGGGCGAGAGAGGGACTGGATGAATGTGTGATGCTCTTTTTAGGGTGTGTTTCGGAGTGTTATCCTTTAGGAGTAAAGCTACTCTGCACTGAGAGAAAGCCTATTTTTTTTATTTTTATTTTTTTAATTGCACTATTTTATTACAATTATTATTTGAAATTGTTCTGTACATGTTTGGCAAATCCAAAACACCCAAGAAATAACGTGCACTGGACATTAAAAAAAACACACTATGTCCATTCAGTGGTCGCTCTTGGGGTCTATCTTATAGGTCACTGTATAGGTGAGCAATTATAAACTCTAGGCCATCTGTTACTGCACGTATTACCCACCCTTTTTTACCAATTATCCCTGGTCACTTCCCCACATAAGCAGGGGCAGGGGATTTTTATGGACATCAGTGTCACTGCTAGTTAGAGTATTTCCAGCCAAGAGCTACTCTGTGGGCAGACACTGACCATTACTGAGGACCTCGGGGTTGGTGAACACAAATTGGACAACAGATGGGCTACAGGCTCTACAGTGGGCATGCAAGGTAGGGGTTTCAATAAAGTGGCTGTATGTGGACAGTGAGGTCCATAAGTCCATTGCAAGTCTGGGACTGTTTATTTTAAAACTGAACATGAACAACACACTTGGTAGATTTTTAAAATATAAACAGAAATGTAATGACAAGCAAAATAGAGCAGAAATATTGCAAAGAAAAAAAAAATCAATTTAGCTTCACAGTGGTGCAGCAGGTAGTGTCTCTGTCACAGCTCCAGGGTCCTGGAGGTTGTGGGTTCGAGTCCCGTTCCAGGTGACTGTCTGTGAGGAGTGTGGTGTGTTCTCTCTGTGTCTGTGTGGGTTTCCTCCAGGTGACTGTCTGTGAGGAGTGTGGTGTGTTCTCTCTGTGTCTGTGTGGGTTTCCTCCAAGTGACTGTCTGTGAGGAGTGTGGTGTGTTCTCCCTGTGTCTGCGTGGGTTTCCTCCGGGTGACTGTCTGTGAGGAGTGTGGTGTGTTCTCTCTGTGTCTGTGTGGGTTTCCTCCGTGTGACTGTCTATGAGGAGTGTGGTGTGTTCTTTCTGTGTCTGTGTGGGTTTCCTCCGGGTGACTGTCTGTGAGGAGTGTGGTGTGTTCTCCCTGTGTCTGTGAGGGTTTCCTCCGGGTGACTGTCTGTGAGGAGTGTGGTGTGTTCTCTCTGTGTCTGCGTGGGTTTTCTCCAGGTGACTGTCTGTGAGGAGTGTGGTGTGTTCGCTCTGTGTCTGTGTGGGTTTCCTCCAGGTGACTTTCTGTGAGGAGTGTGATGTGTTCTACCTGTGTCTGTGTGGGTTTCCTCCAGGTGACTGTCTGTGAGGAGTGTGGTGTGTTCTCTCTGTGTCTGCGTGGGTTTCCTCCGGGTGACTGTCTGTGAGGAGTGTGGTGTGTTCTCTCTGTGTCTGTGTGGGTTTCCTCCAGGTGACTGTCTGTGAGGAGTGTGGTGTGTTCTCTCTGTGTCTGTGTGGGTTTCCTCCAAGTGACTGTCTGTGAGGAGTGTGGTGTGTTCTCCCTGTGTCTGCGTGGGTTTCCTCCGGGTGACTGTCTGTGAGGAGTGTGGTGTGTTCTCTCTGTGTCTGTGTGGGTTTCCTCCGTGTGACTGTCTATGAGGAGTGTGGTGTGTTCTTTCTGTGTCTGTGTGGGTTTCCTCCAGGTGACTGTCTGTGAGGAGTGTAGGGAGGTCTCCCTGGGTCTGCATGGGTTTCCTCCAGGTGCTCTGGTTTCCTTCCACGCTCCAAAAACACATGTTGGTAGGTGGATTGGAGACTTAAATGTGTCCGTAGGTGTGAGTGTGTGAGTGAACGAGTGAGTGTGTTTCACCCAGTGAAGGACTGGTGCCCCCTGCAGGGTGTGTTCCCACACTGCCCCAAGTGATTCCGGGTAGCCTCCAGACCAACTGCCGCCCTGAACTGGATAAGGGTTACAGACATTGAATGAATGAATATGTTATTTATTTGCACCATCTGATGTACTATTTATTACAATGTGACAACACACAGTCAAAAGTCACTTTAATACATTAATTCATTCGTTCATTCACTTTTTTGAGGCGCTTCAACGTGATCAAGGTCACAGTGAGTCCACAGCCAACCTGGAATCATTGGGTGCAATATAAGAATCACACACTCACCCTGTCACTCACACACCTGTGGCAATATCACACACTCAGTCCATACCCAAGGCCGTGCTCGAACACACACACACACACACACATACACACACACACACACACATTATTCTGTGAGGTTATAAGTTTGTTAAATATCTTTAATTGTGATTTAAAATAGATGATTAAATAGATACTGCCTTTTGTTATTTCAAAATAGTATTACATTTTCAAATATTTTTTTATTGCACAGATTTATTTATATTTCCCCTCTGTATTTTAAACACAGTTCACTGTATATTTTACTTCATTACTGTTATATTTGTGAAATAATTGTAATGTTTTAACAACATAAATGTAATTATGTTATGTCAGTAAAGCAATTTCTGTTTTTGAACTTGGAAATGTGAGTGTGTGTGTGTGTGTGTGTGTGAGTTAGAGAGAGAGAGAGAGAGAGAGAGAGAGAGAGAGAGAGAGAGAGAGAGAGAGAGAGAGAGAGAGAGAGAGAGAGAGAGAGATTGGCTGCAGGGCTACAGACACGAATCCCCAGCCTTTCTTAATTATATTGTGCAGTGCGACGTGAAAAGGTGTCAGATGCCCACAGAAGCGGATCTGTCCTAATGAATGAAAACAGATGGGAAAGACTGCGAACAGAGAGGGTGCCAAGAGATCTGGGAGACATAGCGGCAGAGAGAGAGAGAGAGAGAGAGAGAGAGAGAGAGAGATAGTGCGCTTGGCTGAAGGGGTCTCTGCTGATTAAAGAAACCGTGACAGGTCCCTGGGCCCCAGGCTTTTCAGCTTTATTGTGGGACAGTGAGACAGAGACGGATTCCAGGCCACTCTCTCTCTCTCTCTCTCTCTCTCTCTCTCTCTCTCTCTCTCTCTCTTTCACACACATATTTGTAAACTGTGTGTGTGTGTGTGTGTGTGTGTGTTTGTACATGCCTGAGTGAGGGATGTTAAGGGGAGGGTTGAGAAACTATGTCAAAGCAATCTAGAAAATGTTATTTCAGTAAATGAGTGGAGACTAAAGGTTTTACTGTTTTACAGTTTTTATTTCTTAATAAATTTCATGAACAATAGTTTAAAAAGTATTACATAAAAATATAACATACAAAATTATGTAAGAAATATGGCCACTTTTTTTATTTAAATACCTTTTGCATTTATTTAACAATAACATTTTTAATTCAAAATGCTCCAAACCGAGACTGAGTCGACTCCAAAAGATTAAACTCTACGGATACTTTTGAGTCTCCAATCCACATACCAACGTGTGTTTTTGGACTGTGGGAGGAAACTGGAGCATCCGGAGGAAACCCACTCAGACACAGAGAGAACAAACCACACTCCTCATAGACAGTCACCCGGAGGAAACCCACGCAGACACAGAGAGAACACACCACACTCCTCATAGACAGTCACCTGGAGGAAACCCACACAGACACAGTGAGAACACACCACACTCCTCACAGACAGTCACCCGGAGGAAACCCACACAGACACAGAGAGAACACACCACACTCCTCACAGACAGTCACCTGGAGGAAACCCACACCGACACAGTGAGAACACACCACACTCCTCACAGACAGTCACCCGGAGGAAACCCACGCAGACACAGGGAGAACACACCACACTCCTCACAAAAAAAAAAAAAAAAAAAGGTTTTAATAATAGTTTTTATTAATGAAATAAACACTGATCAGGTACAAATAATTTATAATTAAATTATATTGTGTAACAGAGTTTTACAATTAAAAATTACATTCTCTGCTCTTTTGTCAATTTGGGTTGACTGCTGTGTCGTACTGAAAAAGACAGTTCTCCTTTAAATCAACAGTTCAACACATAAAACCTGAAAATGAAGTAGTGTGAAAATGGAGAGTGAAGAATTATGTCGCTGACGTAGACAAATCAAAGCTGGACTAACTAGGCACAAAGCAAACCAAAGAAAAGAAGAAAACAGAAGAACAAACGTCTGTGGACTCCTGGCAGAGCCGGAGCACGTGCAGCGTGAGGACCAGAGGCAGGGCGGAGGAATCACTGCTGAAGCTGATGCGCATTAACGAGAGCCAGGGTAATAAGCACTGGGTCCCTCTGCCAAGGGTGTGGGGTAGGTACAGGCAGAGAGACTGATTCTGATCTGATTCTGCCATGAAGCTAAAAATGAGTCACGGTGGAACGTTCATGAGGAGAAGTTTTTAAACCTTTTCTTTTCAAGAGGCATATGAAACTGCCTTAGTCAGGTCTCATTTGTATTGTTCCAAATATTTATGTTCATAAACAATGTAATTAAACAACATGAGTGCTGTGTAGTTCTAGAATTACAGACTGTAGTCCATCTTTTTTTCTGCATTCTTTGTTACCCCCCTTCCCCCCTGTTCCTCAGCGCTCAGGACCCCCACAGAGCAGGTGTGATGTGGTGGTGGATCATTCTCAGTGCTGCAGTGACACTGATGTGGTGGTGGTGTGTTAGTGTGTGTTGTGCTGGTGCGAGTGGATCAGACACAGCAGTGCTGCTGGAGTTTTTAAACCCTGTGTCCACTCTCTGTCCACTCTGTGAGACACTCCTCCCTCGTTGGTCCACCTTGTAGATGTAGAGTCAGAGAAAGTAGCTCATCTGTCGCTGCACAGTGTGTGTCGCTCGTCCTCTAGTCCTTCATCAGTGACACAGGACGCTGTCGGCTGGATGTTTTTGGTCGGTGGACCGTTCTCAGTCCAGACACTGAGGGGTTTAAAAACTCCAGCAGCACTGCTGTGTCTGATCCACTCTACACCAGCACATTTACTTTTGGATAAAGGTTATGAGCAGTGAGCAGTCATGGATAGGCAGTGATATCGTGTACTGTTTGCGACTGTAACAGCTTCTTGGTAAATTGCTGTGAGATTTTGAAGGCATTAAGCCATCAGTGAGGTCAGGTGCTGGTTGATTAGCTTTGGATCAGAAACACAACTCGTCCTCACCCCAGATATATTTGACAGAGCTCCGTCACAGCAAACAGATACATTGAATCACAGCCCAATTCTGGGGAGGTGGGGGCTTTACTCCCCTCTAGCCATCGTTTGGCATTGGGCTTGATGGAATTAGGCTCATGTGCAGCTGCTCCAGAGTGTCCCTTGTTTTTATTTTGTATTGATTCTTCCAGCTGTTTGGAAAACTCTTGCACACAGTTCTTCTGAGTGAGGTTCAGAGCCACCGCAGTCCTGATCAGCAGCATTGAGTTAGAGCGGATGGACAGACAAACAGACAGACAGAGAGATGGATGAACTGATAATTTAAATCATAAGTAAAATTAGGATTTTTATGTTGTAGACTAAATTAACAATAATTAAATTAATATAACATTTGGAACTAATACACATTTAAGTCAAAAGTCTAAGACTAAAACTGAATCAAAATCAGCTCCCAAGTTTATCACTGAACCTACTACAGCAGTACAACCACATTTGACCTTTACCATGGACATGAAATCACGTGCACACACACACACAAGCTCTCGTTTCTCTGTCTGTGTCACACACACACACACACACACACACAGACAGAATGTTTGGCCAGCCACCTCAGCTCCTGGGGTGCTCCTGGAGCACTCCAGCCATGGGTGTTGAGGGAGGAGACAGTGCTGATCCCTCACTCCCCACTCTCCCGGTCCTAGGGCCTGAGCTTCTAATCTTTCGTCCCAAACCCACTTCTCTACCCTTTACTCCAAGGCTGCCCCAACAACTTCCTTCATCTTCATAGACGCAAATACTTGTGCACCCTCATTGTGAATTCATATCACTACAGCTCCACCTTCTTTGTTACTGCCCCAGCTACTGGACACAGCTCTGTGTTCCCTTTGATCACGGAAGGCCAATTGCTTTTGTCCCATTGTGGTTCAGGACAGAGACCTTTCTAAGAGTGGCTCTTCTTGTTAATGGGATCAGAGTTGAGGAGAACTTTCTACAACGCCTCAGTGAATACAGACATTTTCAAGCATGTCGTTTTCCCTGATTCATGAAGGCCACAGGTTTGTCACACTCTGGTTGTGTAAAGAACTTTTTCAGCAGGTGGACTGTCCTGTAAATGAGATTTCTGAGTGAGGTGAACCTTCTCAGCGTTTACGGAATTACAGGCATCGTCACGTACATGGATTTTTGGTTGAAAAAGGAGGTTTGAAGGACATTTATCTTTTCATAATCATGCAGCTCAAAACAGATTAGGCAGGAGGTCTTTACCTAATCTAACATGCTCTTCTGATGATGTACATCTATGGTGCCTTTCTGTATTTTAGGAGTATATTTTAAAGTGGCATTGACACTTTTGCTTATTTCCCCAACTTTTTACTTTAGCCTCTTTCTGCAGGCCCCCTAGTGGTCATCCTGCCGGCTGGGTGGAGATATACTGGCAAAAATATTTATTTTTCTCCTGGTGTAACTCTGCTGATAGAGGAGCCCAGGCCTGTGCAAGTTCACTCAGAATCTGTGTGCTCCATGTCTTATATCACTATGGAAATGATGTACAAGGCTTTCTGTCCTGTTGGAGGCGCTGTGCTTCTTTCTCAGTGAGTTTGAGAGCTTATTCAGATAATAAAAATGACCTGGGGAAACAAAAACAAATAAACTACTATAATAATAATAATAATAATAATAATAATAATAATAATAATAATAATACAATTAAGAAAAGTTAAACTTAACTGACACAAGGGCTGTCTGAACGTGGCTACAGACTAAAAGTTTGAATGAAACAGTGACAGGAGTTTCCTGTAGTGAACTCCAGATCGCTGGTGAACTGTAGCTAAAAAAGCAGATTTTCCCTGTTATTAATGGAAATCATAGAGAAAATATACAATATAATGTCCAGAGAAATATACAGAGAGAGATGTGCCATACAACTTTCTATTAACGGAATGTATGTGATTGTGGGGAAATGCAATTCTATCTGGTTTGTTTATGTTCAGGATCTCCACGTCTTTTAATGTGGAATGGTGGGTTTGAGAAACACTTGTGTAAATTGTCTGTAAGTTTTTATTCACTGTTTCCCACAGAAGCTCATGTGTAACTCGAGCTGTTTAGTTTTGTAGCGCTGTGGGTAATGCATTTAGCCTTCTCCCGAATTTGGAGACATTTCCACCTTAAGTGATCTGAGACAGTAAAAATAAGTCTTCATTATCCTTCTATGGAGCAGGAATCCTTATCTCAGGTTTGTGCTCTTCAACATTTGGAATAATGACAGATTTCTCTCCCATGAGCAGAGAGAGAGAGAGAGAGAGAGAGAGAGAGAGAGACTAGCATACCAGACTGAGACACTTTGTTTTTTTGCGCATTTACAGACACTGGAGCTTCGGAAACACATTAGAGTGGTTTCCAGAGCAAACCGACTGCAGAGCAGCACATGGAGAGGAGACATCTTCATTAAAAGTGTTTTTTGATTACAATCGTGAATGTCGCCTTCAAATCTATTACTAATTCAGCCTTCTGTCATTTTAAAAATGTATCCAGACTCAAGGGTTTTGGTGTCTTAACAAGGTCTAGAGATGCTCATCCGTGCTTTAATCTATAGTAGACTGGACTACTCTAATGGTCTCTTAACAGACTTCACAAAAAGACTATTAAACATCTCATTCAAACAGCTCTGATTACTGCAGTCTAAATATCTCCACCCTGAGTTACAGAACAGAGTTCAAACAGTGCTGCTACTGGTCTGGAGGTCACTGAACGATCTTAGCCTCAGATATGTTTAAAGATAAACCCAGCAGATGTCTAAGATCCATAGACTCAAGTCAGCTAGTGGAGCCCAGAGTCCAAACTAAACAAGGTTACACTGTGTACAACTTAGACCTTAGATGCAACCAAATACGTTTAAATCCAAGTGAAAAACCCTACACTCACTGCACATTAATTTCTATTTTTATGTCCTTTCATGTTTTTTTTTTCTTTATATTTTACTGCATTTTACACATATGGTTTCTTATTTCCATTTCACCTTAGTTTTTAATTTACTTAAAATTTTGATTCTTATTAAATTGTAGGTATCTTTGCGAAGGCCTTTCTGAGGATCTAGGAAATGTTCCAATGCTTTTTGTATTTGTCTTTGTTTGAATGATTTTTATTCAGGTTTGTCTAGTGGTTTTCATATTTTATACATTTATTTATTTATATATTTTTATATTTTAACACTCTCTCTTCTGTATTTTCTCATTTGCAAATCACTTTGAATAGAGCTGTCACAATTCCATTATTGTACAGAGTTTAGTGATGTATTTAGGAGTGTAAACATTGTTGTGACTGCTGAGTTATTTTTATGCTGAAATATGTATTAAATAGCATAATTAGCTTGCATCATTGCTCTCTCTCTCAAACACCCACACACACACCCACACACACACACACACACAAACACACATTGCTATATGATGAAATTTTCTCAATTAAAGCTCGTGTCTGAGCTTCGTGGTGTTTGATGTTAGCTCTCTTCTTGAAATATTTACTCATCAAATTTAGAGATTCTATTATATAAAATATATTATATGAATTATAATAAGGAGTTGTACGTTGGTGCAGCAGGTAGTGTCTCAATCACTGCTCCAGGGTCCTGGAGGTTGTGGGTTTGAGTCCTGCTCCGGGTGACTGTCTGTGAGGAGTGTGGTGTGTTCTCTCTGTGTCTGCGTGGGTTTCCTCCTGGTGACTGTCTGTGAGGAGTATGGTGTCTTCTCCCTGTGTCTGCGTGGTTTTCCTCCAGTTGACTGTCTGTGAGGAGTGTGGTGTGTTTTCCGTGTGTCTGCGTGGGTTTCCTCCGGGTGACTGTGAGGAGTGTGGTGTGTTCTCTCTGTGTCTGCGTGGGTTTCCTCCGTGTGACTGTCTTGAGGAGTGTGGTGTGTTCTCTCTGTGTCTGCGTGGGTTTCCTCCTGGTGACTGTCTGTGAGGAGTGTGGTGTGTTTTCCGTGTGTCTGCGTGGGTTTCCTCCAGGTGACTGTGAGGAGTGTGGTGTGTTCTCCCAGTGTCTGCGTGGGTTTCCTCCGGGTGACTGTCTGTGAGGAGTGTGGTGTGTTCTCCCAGTGTCTGCGTGGGTTTCCTCCGGGTGACTGTCTGTGAGGAGTGTGGTGTGTTCTCTGTGTGTCTGCGTGGGTTTCCTTCGGGTGACTGTGAGGAGTGTGGTGTGTTCTCCCTGTGTCTGCGTGGGTTTCCTCCGGGTGACTGTCTGTGAGGAGTGTGGTGTGTTCTCTCTGTGTCTGCGTGGGTTTCCTCCGGGTGACTGTGAGGAGTGTGGTGTGTTCTCCCTGTGTCTGCGTGGGTTTCCTCCAGGTGACTGTCTGTGAGGAGTGTGGTGTGTTCTCCGTGTGTCTGCGTGGGTTTCCTCCGGGTGACTGTGAGGAGTGTGTTGTGTTTTCTCTGTGTCTGCGTGGGTTTCCTCCGGGTGACTGTGAGGAGTGTGGTGTGTTCTCTCTGTGTCTGCGTGGGTTTCCTCCGTGTGACTGTCTTGAGGAGTGTGGTATGTTCTCTCTGTGTCTGCGTGGGTTTCCTCTGGGTGACTGTCTGCGAGGAGTGTGGTGTGTTCTCTCTGTGTCTGCGTGGGTTTCCTCTGGGTGACTGTCTGCGAGGAGTGTGGTGTGTTCTCCCTGTGTCTGCGTGGGTTTCCTCCGGGTGACTGTGAGGAGTGTGGTGTGTTTTCTCTGTGTCTGCGTGGGTTTCCTCCGGGTGACTGTCTGTGAGGAGTGTGGTGTGTTCTCCCTGTGTCTGCGTGGGTTTCCTCCGGGTGACTGTCTGTGAGGAGTGTGGTGTGTTCTCTCTGTGTCTGCGTGGGTTTCCTCCGGGTGACTGTCTGTGAGGAGTGTGGTGTGTTCTCCCTGTGTCTGCGTAGGTTTCCTCCGGGTGACTGTCTGTGAGGAGTGTGGTGTGTTCTCCCTGTGTCTGCGTAGGTTTCCTCCGGGCAGGCTTCGGACCCACTGCCACCTTGACCTGGATAAGCATTTACAGACAATGAATGAATGAATGAGTGAATATTATAATAAAGTATACATTCATCTGTTTTATCTCCCTTCCAAAAACAACATCATATTAGCATTTTAACTTATGATTAATCATGATTAATCACAGAAATTCATGGTGATTAAATCAAAATTTTTAAATGAACTAATTTTGAATGAATACAGTGCTTAAAGGGTGCTGTATAAGTAATCTTCCCTTGTCTATAACTAATTAAAAATTCCCAACTGATCCCTAAGACCACTGTTAATCCTCTTTGAGGGCACACTGCCCTGTATAAAAATATACCTGTACTGTACATTCCTTTCTGACAGTGTGGAGCAAGTTGGGGAAGCTGAGAGGCTCTGACATGTGAATAGGCACAGAGAGAGAGAGAGAGAGAGAGAGAGAGAGAGAGAGAGAAGAGGACTGAACGATTGCAGAGAGAGGAGGAGAAATCCCAAGTCTTCACTGAGATGAATTCGCTTTAGCTGAGTGAGTGTGAGGATTAGCACTCCCAGAGAAATGGAGTCCTGTTTAGACTAGAATATAGTATTTAAACAGTGTGGTTCTCCCTGACCACACACACACACACTCGAGCAAAGCTGCTATTGATTCTAAGGATTTGCCCGCAGGGCCTGGAGGCACGTTCTGCTTCACCCACCACCCTTGGCCATCCTTGTCTTTCTCTCGCTCTCTCTCTCCATCTCTCTGTCTCTCTCTCTCTCTCTCACACACACACACACACACACACACTCACAGGATATGCCACAGTAGTAGGTCATGCCCCCCAGGGGAATGGTTGGTAAAGAATAGGACGGATCTGGGGAAACAGGGTGATTACCAGAAAGAGAGGCTGAATTGAGGGTCGGGAGAAAGGAGAAGAGAAAGAGGATGGCCAATCTTTACCTGTGTGTTGTGCCAATCAGCAGATAATTGAGGCAATCTCTGGCTAATGCCGCTCTGGGCCATCAGGGAGGATGCTCCAGCTCAATGGCCCATTTCACCCGGAGCCGAGTTTCAGTTTCAGCTCATCAGTCCCACAGAGACAGAGCTGTACACCATCGCTCAGGGCAAGCATGCTGCAGGAGGGAAGATGGGAGCAAAGAAGAAAGAAAGAATAACCAGAGAGTAGCAGCAGAAACAGTATTATCATTAATAATCCTTAGCCTCTGACTCAGGGTAAAATAACTGGTGCAAAGTTAATGAACCTAAAGAGTGTCCCGATATTATCTACTCCTGGTGTTAGTATTGGAGTTTAAAATCAAGAGCTTTGGCTGCCATTATGCTAGCATTATGGTATTTCTATGTAGTGATATATTTAATACATATAATTACAAAGTTAACTGTCTTTCCATGCAGTTCACCTTCTTTTGAGATGCATTTAAGACAGTACATCACAAACAATGACTTAGATAATTCATCTAGAAAGTCCATGATCAATTGCCTGTACTCATTTACACTTTCTAAATCTATACACTCAGAAAAAGATATAATCTTTCACTATACAATTGTGGAGAATAACACAATAAAAGGCTAATACTCTAAATTACAGCTCACTAATTACTGGGTAAGTACAGAGAAAGTACCTGTTAAGTAAGCCATAAGGTAAAATAAGTACTGAGTAAGAAAACGGTATGATACTAGACATATGTGATTATTACTGCGTATCTTACAAACATTTTACAAATAAGTACATTTTACAAAATAAAAAGTACATTTTACAAAATGATACAGGAAGTGTGGGCTGTACGTTAGTGTAGCTACATTTTACAAAGCAATGATTTCTGAATCCATTGCACTTCTAAGCATAATTATAAATTGCAAAATTGAATTAAAAGTATGACAGTCTATGCAAGTGACTATTATTGTCATTTTTTTTTTAAATAATGCAGCTACTACTTTGAATTCACTGTGTTTCTGAATGTAGTTATAGATCCTTTAACATTATTTACCTTGCACCTACAGAGAAGGACATGGTCAGCTACTTTCATTACAGACACTAGCAGAGTTTCACTGTGCTTTGAGCTCATTAGGTTCAGGACGTGTGATTTACCAAAATAATCATGATCACATACTTCACAGATATTTTACACTGCTTTGCCTGATATGGATGCAGTTATCACTGATATCTTACAAAGTTTTTACACATATCTTAAAGAGTAAGTACCTGTTAAGTAAGTCGTAAGATAAAATGAGTAAAGGGTAACGAAGGATTTGAGAATAGATGTAAGTGGTTCTTGCAACCATTTTACATAGAGAAATAATAAGTACCTCTAGGTGTAAAAAATGATTACAGTTAAGGGTACAACAGTAGATGTATAATTTTATTACCAGGTTTATTACAACAATTTTACTAATATGGCATGCAACTACAATTATGAATCTATTGAAGTTCTAAACATAAGTATAGTTTAGTACCCTGTACTTTCCTGTATTTCTGTTCCCTGTAATATAGCCAGTACATGTGGTAATTTGAAGTGTAACTTTATACCCTCTACTTTCTTGAAAATAGCTGCTAATTGTGGTTTAAATAGATTGACACCCAGTACATTTCTGTAACTAACTGCTACATAAGGTATAAGTACAGCTAAGTATATTGTATGTTGTATTAGTCTGTGTAAAGTGTGTAGCTTCTTAACAGGGAAGCATGAGAACTAAGTATATTTGCTGAAACTATTATATTACTTCATATTATCAGTAGTAAAAAATAATTCATTTCAAATAATTTTTTTTGTTCGATGCCATACTTTTAGGTATTCACATTTTTAGTTTGTTATTTTAGACACAATAAACAACAAAATACATGGGAATAAAAAGGGAAAATTAACTTATTTTAATTTCAAATGACACACTTGATAAGGTAATAGTTATAAAATCCTAAAATAAAGTCTGCCTCTCAGTAAGTTAATGTTCTTGCCACTGAGTATAAATCAGCTGTGTAACAGTGAAGGGACACATATGATTCCTGAATGAATCAGTTGTTCATGTGACCAATGACTCGTTCTGGAGACCATGATTCAGATGACAAAAGCACGTTTAGCGCATGCACAATGCAAGGACAATTGAACAGTAACTCTGTTCAATTGTTCCTCTCTGGATATATTTTGACACTCGTGAGATATATTTAATTAAAATAATTTAAATAATATGTAACTTTAACATAAAACAGTTTCTTGTTTTTATAGTCTGTTATTAAATTTTAAGCCATAGACAATAGCATAGACAATAGCCTTCAGATGACCCCAAAGATAAAAGTCTAAGGGGGTCACATCGGGAGACCTTGGGGCCATTCAACTGGCCCACGACGACCAATCCACTTTCCAGGAAACTGTTCATCTAGGAATGCTCAGACCTCACACCCATAATGTGGTGGTGCACCATCTTACTGGAAAAACTCAGGGAACATGCCAGCTTCAGTGCATAAAGAGGTAAACACATCATCATGTAGCAATTTCACACATCCAGTGGCCTTGAGGTTTCCATTGATGAAGAATGGCCCCACTATCTTTGTACCCCATATACCACACCATATCATCAAGACGTGCAGCACCTGAAACTACGGATACTGGAAGCCCGTGCTAGCATTTCTCCTGCAGCGTTGCTATCAGTGTGTGAAGAGTGGGAGAAGAGGGTTGCATTGACAATCCAACACAATGGGCAGCACTTTGAACACATTTTATAAGTGGTCAGAAACTTGTAAATAACTCATGAAAAAATAAAGTTACATTAAAACCAAGCACACCATTGTTTTTTCTTGTGAAATTCCCAATAAGTTTGATGTGTCACATGACCCTCTTCCCATTAAAAAAACAAAAGTTGGATCCAAAATGGCCGAGTTCAAAATGGCCGCCATGGTCACCACACATCTTGAAACGTTTCCCCCCTCCCATATACTAATATGGCACAAACAGGAAGTTAATATCACCAACCATTCCCATTTTATTAAGGTGTATCCATATAAATGGCCCACCCTGTAGATAGTACAGATAGTACAAGTAAATAAAATGAGCTGGGCACTACAGGCAACAGTTTAGGGCAGGTTGCAGGTAATGCTAGGCCTGATTTGTAAGGCCTGCCTTTTTGCTGGTGATTTGAGCTCTTTTAGTGGCTTGCTATAGTTTGTGTCATGTATATCTAACACCACTACATGAAATAGGCTCTAGTTCTAGGGTTAGAACAATTCTAAAGTGTAAGACTGTACTATGTTCACTAATACTAAAGTGTAAGACTGTATGCATAATCCGAACCATCCCACAGAATGAAGCAGAAAAAGAACAAGGGGAAACATATATTTTAAGAGTTTGAATGCATGTTTTTATAATAGTTTTTGAGATTGTATGTACATTTTGTGTGTTTTTCTGGTTAGCTAATTAAAGAAAAGAAGCGTATAAATCTTTGGTTGGAGTTTGTGTACATACATTGTATTAATGTGTTCTAGTGGGCTGGATGCAGAGTCTTTGTTTACAAACTATTCTGTTCTACAACTATTCTGTTGAAAGTAATTTAAAAATTATAAGCTATAATTCCAAAATATTCCAAAATATTTAGGGGCTATTTACAGGAGAATACAGGGTACAAAGCTACACTTTAGATTACATCCTGCACTTCCTGTATTACAGGGTACTTAAGGGTAAGGTACAGGAAAGCACTGGGTACTAAGCTACATTTTACAGCCCACATGCCCTGTATTACAGTTAATTTAAGGGTAAGTTACAGGAAAGTACCGGGTACCACATTACACTTTAATTAACAGCCCACAATTCCTGTATTATGGGGTATTTAAGGGTAAGGTACAGGAAAGCACCTGGTACTAAGCTACACTTTAATTTACAGCCTGCAGGTACTTAAGGGTAAGATATAGGAAAGTACTGGATAGTAAGTTGTACTAACATAACACTTAAGTCTAGAGAGTGCACATGTACTTTATTGTGTGGGCTGTTCAAAGGACAAACATATATGGTAAATATATAGAAGTAATGATATATACCAAGGACTTGTTTGAAGACTATATCTCAAAGGTAAATCTGCTGAGCTAATGAAGCAGGAACGTATGGAAGACAACACTGATGCATATTCCCTGCTGTACCCATGTGAGCAGAAGAGAAACACCCATTCATCATTAGTCAGCTATGTACATATAATACCCCAATACATACAGGCAAAGCAGTGTAAAATATCTGTGGAGTATGTGATGATGATTATTTTGGTAAATCGTCCTGAACCTAATGAGCACAAAGCACAGTGAAACTCTGCTAGTGTCTATAATGAAAGTAGCTGACCATGTCCTTCTCTGTAGGCGCACTGTAAATAATGTTAAAGGATCTATAACTACATTCAGAAACACAGTGAATTCAAAATACTGTGTTACTTTGTAAAATATACTTATTTGTAAAATGTTTGTAAGATACCCAGTAACAACCATATATTTCTAGTGTCATACCCTTTTCTTTCTCAGTACTTATTTTACCTTATGGCTTACTTAACAGGTACTTTCTCTGTACTTACCCAGTAATTGGTGGGCTGTAATTTAAAGTGGTAGCAATAAAAGTTCTATAGGTGAAATGGGACAAATTATATCAGCACAACTTTAAAATATGCAATCAATATGGAACATGGTACTGTCACACAGCAAATTCACTAGTGTTAAATCAACACTATTAGCGTTAACAATATAAATTAACAGTGTTAATTTAACACTAATAGTCACTGTGTACGTACTGTGTACGTTCCCTAAGTAACGGTACTGAAGATGTGCCCTTGAGGGTACCACCACAGTGACAGTTTTTTCTGAGAGTGTAGTGTGCCCTATAAACTCCATCTCATCACCCATTCCTACACCCCTCAAACCTGAGAAGCTATGAAGTTCGACTAAGACACATGAGATACAGGTCAGACCACACTGAACAAAAGATAAGTTAAAGAAGATCTACAGCAACCAGAGCACACCCCAGACCCCAAAAGGTAGTTTTTTATTATTATTCAGCCCCTCATCCTACAACTGAAAACACAATAAATAAAATACACTTTTCATTAAATACTAAGGTACATAAGGCATCGAAAGTTGTAGATGGCATTTTGTCAATAGTGAGCTTACTTGCTTTTAGGTGCTCCCATCATAGACACAGAAATGAAACAGGACACACAAGAGCAGCTGCACATGAGTCTAAGATCTCCTGCTCAGTGCCAAGTGTGAGGTACAGGAGTATAAATACCTATAACATTTGCCTGTGTACTCTCAGGTGTTTGAAAATTAAACATCCAACACCAGCACTTGACTTCACTAACATTTCCTTTGCTGAATTCCATCAAATCCTTTCAGCAATGTTCCAATATCTAATCTAAATAGGCTGTTACTGCAGCAACATTGGGGGGGACCCATATAAACACATATAATTTCATTAGAAACTACAGCACACTATGGCCACACAATGTTGGCCTTACAGTGCTCTGGATATATTTAGGAGACAGATGATTGGGAGTTTACAGCGATGTGAGCCATTTAGCAATCTCCAATTGTGTTCATACAGTGCTGTAAAGTGCAGCCCACTGATATCAGCATCTAAAGCAGTAAATAGCATCAGGGCTCGTTTATGTGATGATAACAGCTTCCTCCAGAATTCCTGGCACAGATCAGAATATAGAGGCAATGAATAATGTCTCATTTGTTTATTAGGTGGATGTTACATTGGAGGCACAGACAAGATTTAACCTCTCAGTAAAAGCACTGTATGGATGAATATTTACAGAAAGGCATTCTCATTAAGAATGTCACAGATTCTGACCCTATTCTCTCAGCTTTAACAAGAGCACAAATAACTCTGGAGAGAACTGGACATCAGCCTCGTGTTTGAGTAAAAGTCCATTCCCAGGATTTTTACAACATGTACACAGTAATGTTCACCCTTTGTTGGACATACATCTTATTTCTGATCAATGTGATGTACTACCCTTAACATGAGCCATAACAACAAGCCTAACCCAACTCTACTCAGCTTTTTTTTCCATCAGTTGAATCAGGTCCTGGTTCTGGAAGCGGGTTCTTATTTAGTGGCTTTTCTCTCGTGGTTCAGAGCGAGTCGAGTAGGGACTAAACCGTGGCGTGTAAACCTTGCAGAGCGCTGATTGTCCAGAGAGACTCGTCACTCTATGCCACGCAACGCAGACGACCAGCACCAACTCTCCATCTGTAAAATCTCCAGCTGCAGCAGAGATCACGTTTGTTTTTATCCGACTCACGGCGGCAGCTCATAAAATGACGCCGTGGTCTTTTGAAGAGGTTCAAACGCTCCTTGGATCGGTGGCTGACGAAAGAATCCAGCGAGAGCTGGACGCTGCAACAAGGAAGGAACAATCTCTACTGATCTGTCTGAACTGATGACGGAGCTGTATTCAGTCCCAAACAACAACAACAACAACATGCCAATACACCATGAGTAAACACCACTTAACTCTTAAGCCCTCTGTTCCCCTTAGAGATGGGGTTTTGAGATGACACCAGGTACATTTCGGGGGGGGAGCTATGGGACTGGAAAACCAACCAAGGACCAATCAGACAGTAGAGGCCAGTAGAGTAGAGGCTATGCAAACAATAAACCTAACCCCGTATGCCAAAATATAAGAGCAGAGGCCCAGCAACAGTTTACAGCTCTGTTTTTGTGATTGTTGTTGAGTGCATGACAGACATGTTGTGGATGTGTTCCAGAGCTTACATAGTGAACGCAGCACAATTCTGAAACAAAAACAGTTTTTGTGTACACGTGTTATAAATGTCTTTAGTTTTTGATCCTCTATGCACAATTTTTTCTCAGATGTTCTTCAGAAGTATGCTCTCTGTGAAATATATTTAATTTCCGTTTGTTACACAGAAAGTTAACAAGACCTAGGGCTTCACCAAGAGTGCCCAAACTTTAGCACACAGCTTAAAATATCCTAGTTTTCTGACTCTTTTTCTAGCCTTAAAGGTCACAGAAATGTATGCATTTTCACGGCTGACACCACCACAGCACAGACTGGAACTCGTACTTGCCACTTTTCTTGTGAAGATCTCATCCTTCCTGAAGTTTCCACTCATTCACACGAGGCCTAACTCTTCTCCTGACTTTGTGCAGCTGTGACTTCAAGCATCTGCTAGAGCGTTAGCATCACCCAAAGGCCTGTAAAGGGATGTGTGGCATTAATCAGAGCAGCGAGGGAGAAGTCTGGCCTCTCTGGGCCATGGCGATGAAGCAGGGAGACTCCATAGATCCCATTTCGTGGTTAATTTGTTCAGCTCATTAAATATTGAGCAAGTGGCAGATTTGTGTGATTGCCAATAAAATGGGCTCCTTTGGACTGTGAAATGCCCGGAAGCAAGCAAAATGCCACACATTCTTTCTATGCCTTCACTAACTCTCCCTCTCGCTCTCTCTCTCTTTCTCTCTTATTCCCACACTATCACAGATGTCTAATCATACCCATCCCGCCCTAACTGGTATCTCAGTCTAACTGACAACTTGAGATGTTCTACATTTCCACATTTTAGCAGTCCTCCGTTTCTCTGTGTCGCTGAGGAAAACTGGAGCAGAAAGTCAACAATCTTCTAGAAGATATGATCCCAGCTGCTGTCTGTTCACCACTGTGTTCACAAACATTCACAAACAGGACGAGCTGAAACAGCCACAGAGGAACCTAAACTCACCATGTCCACTAAATATCAGGGTACAAAGCCTACCTGAACTGGTCAGTGGAGCAGAGCAATGATGTCTTCTGGAGTTACAGAAATTGATCCAGTATTTTCGGGATGAGGTGGAGTGGTGTTTGTGATCCAGAGCTAATCCTCTGACATCAGCAACTGACCTGAGTGTAACACTGCATGTAACCAACTGCAGAGTGAAAATATTGAAAAAGAAATGAGATTCCACATTAAAATAAGACAACATTTATGAAGGGTCAAGGTATCAAGGTTTAAAGTCATGTATATATTACATGGTTATTAATTAAGTTGTAAACACCTCAAAGGTCATTAATAATCATTTGTAGGATGGAGATAGAAAGAAAAACAGTGACCTCTTTTTTGTCTGTTATGGTAAACACAACATTATCATCAGTGTGTATAAAAGACACTCTGTTGATGTTTATAGGGTTAAACGTATTAACAAATAAATGCTAGAGCTGATGGGGTTAATGTCGACTGATGGAGGAAACAAAGTGAGGTCAGTATTTGGTGAAATCTGAGGTTTAACTGTAGATGGATGTGGGTTCACTATTTGGCAAACAACAGGACACTGTTGCCCTTTCTGTCTGTGTGTTGTACCTGCTTATTGATGACTTTTAATGCATTAACAACATAGTTATAAACTATAAAGGTGCACATTTTAATCTTTATAGACTGAACACATGAAGCTGTCGACATGAAATTCACTGAAAGCAGTGAACCCCAGACCCTCCGTCACCTCGTCTGAAAACTGCTGGGTGCTGGTTCTATGTCTGTGACTTCAGACACCCTCCTCTAAGGTTAAATGCAGGATTCTGACACTGTCAGAAAAGTTGTCACGGTGGTGGTACCTTTTACTGTCTCTGTGGTGATACCCTCAAGGGTATATTTCAGCACCTTTAATTAAGGAACACTATTGTACCTTGTTCCTTATTAATTGCAGACTTTAAAACTGTGTTGATTTCATACACACCATTTCATGTCCAGGACTTGTTATATATAACACAGTTCTATAACAAAGTCTTACAGATATTCACCTCTCCTTTTGGAGAAGAGAACGTAATGTACCTTTAAGGAACACAACTGGACTTTAACAGCACTGTTGTACCTTTAAAGGCACATTTACACTGTTTGTACCTTTAGTGACCAATAATGTACTTCTACCATACATTTTGTTCTGAGAGTGTACAAGTATGCAATATCATTTGCTACTTGTGGCAGAACACATAAATCAGTGTAAAAATCAGCCTTAACTATACCCCTAATACTACTCTCAGCACTAATTCTCCTAGCCTAACTCAAAGCTCCAAAATATTAGAAACAGCAATGAGTTTGAATTTCTGATGCCTTACTGCACTGTTTCTGTTATTCTTCTTCAGATTCATAACAGAGAAATAGAGAGGATTTAGTGAAACAGTGCCTCCAGTGGATGGGAGCTCACTTCCAACACAGAGGCCTATTTCTCTTACTCACTCTTAAACATGGGAAAGGCAAGAGAACACACTATTCAAGTAAAGCAGATGTGTGTGAACCTTCATAAATCAGTCAATGACTACAAGAAAATAGCCACTCACCTGCCGATGCACTTATCTACAGTCAGAGCAATCATCAAAAAGTTCAAAACATCTGGAACTGTGACAAACTGTGACAAAGAGCCTGGAAGAGGACATAAGTGTATCTCGCCACCACACACAGTGAGAAGGATGGTAAGAGAAGTGAAATGTTCTCCAAAGCTCGCTGTAGGAGGATTGAATCAAATTGTAGCATCTTGGGGTTACGAGGATTTTACCTGTGCTTTGGTCAGACGAGACGAAGATAGAGCTTTTGGGCATCAAAAACTCTGAGTGGGTCTGGCGTAACACCAAGGATGAGTACACAGTAAAACACCT
The DNA here is from genome assembly GCF_029633855.1 of Hoplias malabaricus. Taxonomy (NCBI): domain Eukaryota; kingdom Metazoa; phylum Chordata; class Actinopteri; order Characiformes; family Erythrinidae; genus Hoplias; species Hoplias malabaricus. The sequence goes on along the minus strand of NC_089807.1, from coordinate 490,230 downwards.
CATGCCCACTGTTAAGTTTGGGGGAGGATCGGTGATGCTGTGGGCCTGTTTCTCCTCCAAAGGGCCTGGGAACCTTGTAAGGACACATGGGATCATGAACTCTTTGAAATATCAGGACATTTTGAATCAGAATCTGGTGGCCTCTGCCTGAAAGTTGAAGACGGGTCATCACTGGGTCTTTCAGCAAGATAATGACCCTAAACATGTGGCCAAATCTACTCAAAAATGGTTCACAAGGCACAAAATCAAGCTCCTCTCATGGCCATCTGGTCAAAGATCTCTCTTTCTGTATTCTCCCATCTTGTGAAGAGTTATAGGAGAAGATCAAGTGCTATCTTGTTGGCAAAAGGAGGTTGTATAAAGTATTAACACCAGGGGTGCCGATAATTGTGGCACACACACTTTCATTCAAAAGATGTATTTCTTAACGTGTGTGTTTGTGTTTTTTTCCCCACCAAATAAAGGCACTTGAATTGAAGCTTAGATGTTGCTTTTTTTGCATTGTTGTTCTATATTATTAAAAAAAATATTAACCAAGGGTGGCAATAATTATGGAGGGCGCTGTATGTCCTCATGTTCTGAGGCCTTGTTGTTACTTCATGTCTTGTTCATTTATTCATTCACAGCGTCTGTGCTGGATTGTGTTTGTTCTTGTATTTGTTCCTTAAACAAGACAGAACAACAACTCACAGTGTCTCACTTGTGTTAGGGATGGTCGAGAGATGATGTACATTTTAGAGGAGGATGTGCGGAGATTATATCGTTGCTGTCCAATTAAAAACATGTATCTCCCAAAATAGTAACTTTACAAGAGAAGTCTTCTTAACTGTCAATGGAAGTGAATGTAAAAGATTTTAATTTTAAAGTAATTTTGTAGCGTTTCTATCCGTTCATTCATCATGATATTTTCACACAGTGTGAAGGACAGCTGCTGTGTTCAAATGATGTAGTAACTAAACACAGATATACATGTTTTTAATTGTAATACTACACCATCATCCATGGACTTTGGTGAAGAGGGTAGAGTCCAGGCACCAGTTCCCTGTGATGGAGGAGGGCAGACACTATAACCTTAAGAAGGCATTGGTGCCAAAAACACTTTAGGCTTCTGTCTAAAGCTGTAAGGCTAAACCTCTCCACCCCTGATGAACAGATATAGAACTGAGGGTTAGGGCCATCAGGAGAAGCCATCACAGGAGCTTCAGGCAAAGCCTTTCTGTGACATTGTGGATATTACAACTCCTCACTGAGGTTTTTTTTTTTTTTTTTTTTTTTTTTTCTTGGTCAAGGCCTCAACTGAAAAGTGAGCACCATGTCATGATCAACCAACAATGCAACATTAGCCTTTATTTCTTATCAGCAGCGCCCCCTGTAAACCCAGCAACTCATCAGATAGTAATTAACCAACATTCTCAGTCAATAATTAGGTATCTCATTAAATGCTGAAAGGTAGTTCTGAGAGTTTGAGAATTTGGATTGGATATATAAAGAACATATTACGACCCACAGCTCCACCTGTTTGGTGCATATGCACATTTAAGTGGGGATCTGGAGACCACCAACCCACACACTGTGAAACAAGATCTTCCAGTCAGTTAAATGGAACAAAACAAACAATGTGCATGGAGAAATAAGATCACTGAGTAAAAAAAAAAAAATAGAACCGAGAAGAAAGAGAACCGAGTGAAAATAGCGAGGGGGAGAACGCTGCTTTGGGGCTTGTGGGGTTTTGAACTTTGTACCACTGTGAAGGAGAGGGAGAATGTCTTTATAAAAATGTTCCATTCACTTAAAGTACTGTCACCCCTTTACCTTAAACATTCGCAGCCTTCGGCAGTCATTGCTTCATATTCCTTTAGATCAGCAGTGGACCTCACTCGTCTGGTTCCTTTCTGGAAAAACAAGGTGGATATGGATCAGAGCTCAGTGTGACGGAGCCCTCTTTGTGTGCTGTGTTTGACACTGGACTCTACAGCACTCAGATCAACACAGTTTTTCCCCATGGTGAGACACTTGCTCTCTTCTCTCCTGCTGTGGACACTCACTCTCTCACCAGGGGGGAGGAATCTGGGAATAAAACAGAGGCCAGAAGTGAGCCCAAAATATCTGGCACAGTGCTGTAATCAGTAATCAGCCTTGAAATGTTTTATCCAAACTCACATTTAAAAAAACAGAGCCCTAACCAAGGTTGGCCCGACTCACAGCATGAAGTTCTGTCTGAACCCAAGTGAATCTTAACACAGCTCTGTCTCCACTTTGTCAGGTGTCTGCCCTAACTCTCTGTTTCCATGTCCAGTTGTTTTATCTTCTGTTTGCCCACCCACCCTGGCACTCTTCTGGCCCTTGTGTCACTTTCCAATCATTCTCAGGTGTTTCATGTTCCCAGATTTGTATTCCCAGGCCTTTGGGTGTGTCCAAAAACTTTGGCTATCGCTCCTGTCCTCCGCTCCTCTTCCTACTGCTCCTCTCCAGAAGAAGACAGAGGAATCTAGGAGCTGAAAGGAAGAAGACACAAACAGAGAATGAGCAGTAATTGGGCTTGTATGCAGTGATGTCACTCCAAAAATTTTAAAAGACTTCCCGGTAGTACCATTTTAGTTTACTCTACTTGTGTCTCCAACTTGGTGACTGTTTTATGCGTTACGGGTCTTTCCCCACCCTCCTATTTATGTTAAATCAGGTGCATCAATGCCTGAGCCGTTTCAGGCCGAGTTTCCCATTTACAGAGCCAGTGAAAATAGAGCGGAGAGCAGCAGCAAATGGTGAGGAAACATTCCCTGCATTGGATTAAAATAATGAACATTACCTTTAGTAAAGACACTCTGTGAATAGTCTTTAGCACGGCGGGGAGTTCTGAGTCTTCGTTAAGAAGGTCATGGTCCAGAGAAAGCATGTTCTACTTTTAGAGATTGCACATTCAACCACCTTCTGTGAAAAGGATAGTCCACCAACTAAATGTATTCAGCCAAAACGTGCAAAGGACTAGAGGACATGAGATTCCTGACGGTCAAATATTATCTTGGTTTGACCAAACACTTCCATCCTTAATTTGTCTCCAGATTTTACTGTTTTAGTTTGTCTAGACCCTGAAAGGATCTACTGGAGCTTGCTCAGATCCAACAGATCTCTGGGGCAGAGCTCCAGGCTCCAGCGCAGCCTCAGCACATAAACTCAGCAGCTGTTTGCCTCTGGTCATCCTCAGCTTGGTGTAGCTGCTGTATATAAATATAATTACAGTCCCCTGCATCATGGCTTCTGTTCTCTTTCCATTCGCATGTGCTTAAGATGTTGTGAGCTGTAATTTCTTCAGTCACCACTGGCATCGTCTACTTACGTCCACACTCTGTACTTCACGGATCAGAATATCACATTTATGCCCTGCGTCCAGTTTTGACAGCAGCAAATGAGAAGTATCTTGTGTTTATTTCTGTGTAGTGTCTGATAGTGGAATAAGATCGTTCTCTAATGGCTGGGTCTGCAATGTTTTCTCCCTGTCTCTCAGTCTGTCCTTCTGTCCCTCTATTTCTCCCGCCTTTATCCCCTTGTTATTGTCTTTCGTTTGTAGAGCAGACCCTATTTTCCATGACTCAAAGGTAATGGCCAATCCATCCAAGCTTTTTACGGCTATTTTCCTGCCGAGTGCAGAAGATTGCATAGTGCTTGTCGTATCAGGGGGAATTCTCTGACTTTAGAGCTGGAGTGTGTGGCCCTGACTGTTGGTTCAAATGCGGTCGATATTGTGGACTACGCTGGTGTCTAGACGCTGCCCTCGAGGAAGCTACAATGAGCTCATTGGGTGATTCACATCGAGAGCAGGGCATTCTCTTGGGAAACCAATAGAAACTATGGCCAATAGCGTTTTGGATACTGCTTTCTTAATGTTTTTGTTGAAATCATTGGCATTGATGAGGGTTCATCCCTGTTTTACTGTAACACATGTTTACATTATTTTACCAAAAATTGTGTGAGGATTTCACTGTGTTCAGAAACCTGGGTCCACTTGCTCTGCAGGTTTAGTAAGTTTGATCGAGTGTGAAAGCTGTTTTGGAGCCCTGGCTCAGTCTAGAGCACTGATCTCTGGTTCATTTTAAACCAGGGGTTTTGGGTGTGTTCTACTGGACTCTGGTGCGATTCTATGCAGGTATTGAAGCTCTTGGTGCTGTGTGTGGAGTTGTGTGATTAGGACTGGAGCAGGGAGACTGTACTGAGATCAGCTCTGCGGAGTGACAGTGTGGAGTGGTCTGTGTGGCAAAAAATCTTCTCTTCAAGAACAGCTCTTTGTTGGCAGGGGTCCTGTGGTGAAATGCTATGCGTCCCAACAGCACTGTTCCTTGCTGCTTGAGTGTTTGAAGCCACAGGAAATAATGAAAACACCAAATGGGTGACGCCTCTTTCAGCCATTTTGCAAAACACAGTTCAGAAGGAGGTCTTGAGCGTGGAAGCAAACTTGAGCACCTCCCACAAACGAGACCAGAATCAAGTTTTTAGTTTTCAGGGCAGGTTTGAAAATGTCCATAAACATAATCTACTTTGTGATTCAAACACTGCAGATTTTGATAATGGCATATTTGCAAATATTTGATGATTTGCATATTTTGTTAATTTTATTAAAACCACTACAATGGCGGTGGTATCATTAAGTAGTGTTTACTCATGGTGTATTAGCTTGTTGTTGTTGTTGTTTGGGACTGAACACAGCTCCGTCATCACGCCGTAATTTTACGAGCTGCCATCGTGAGTTGGATTAGAAAAAAACAAATATGAAAGCTGCTTTAACTTCAGAGATTTTACAAATGGTGACTTTAAGTTTTGCAGGGTTTACACATCACATTTAGGTCCTACTCAACTACCTGCTTCCAGGGACCGGGACCAGACTTGGCCAGTGGATGTTTCATGCAGTGGAAATGCACCAACATTGTGCAGTGACAGATGAGCTACTGTCTCTGACTGTACATCTACAAGGTGGACCAACGAGGGAGGAGTGTATCACAGATTGGACAGAGAGTGGACACAGGGTTTAAAAACTCCAGCAGCACTGCTGTGTCTGATCCACTCTACACCAGCACAACACACACTAACACACCACCACCACGTCAGTGTCACTGCAGCGCTAAGAATGATCCCCCACCACAGCACACCATGTGTCTGAAATGGCTTCCTATTCTGTTCACATTACTCATTATACGGGGCACTATTACATGGAACTAGATTCAGGAGTGTAGTGAACAATTTTGCATAGGACCTCCGGTCCTTGGGTATTCACAAAACAGTGCAGTGCATTATGGGAATCTGAGATCCAATTGGTCAGTGTTTTTGTGAAAGTGCACTGAAAATGGTCCAGTATGTTTCTGACTCTACTATAAAATGGTGGAACCTATAAATAGTGCACTATATAATGAATAGGACACAGTGATATTCTACCCGCTCTGTGGGGGTCTTGTAGGTTCTTGACTATTGAAACATGTGAAGAGTGAAAGTGGTTGAATATTGTATGTAGAGCAGCAGGACTACAGTCTGTAACTGTAAATACGCAAATACTCAGTGTATGCGGAGTGGAGATGGGAGAATGGAAGTATATTCATGAGTGAAGATGTGTGAAGAGCCTAGATCGATCCCACCATTGCTGTCCTCATGTTTTCATTATCCCCAACTGCTGTCCACAGGTTGTCTCTCTCCATCTCCCTCGGTGTCCAGCGAGGGGCGACTCCTGACAGTGCTGGGACGTTTGCTTCTGTCCAGCTTTTGGTCCAGCCACCAATTTGTCACTCAGAAGGAGTGATGGATAACGAGATTTCTGCAACATGCTGACCCCAGTGCACACCAGGGGGAGATGGCCACCCCATGACTGACAGCTCAGCTGAGCCCAGAGTAGGACTCCACAGAACGGAGAGTGGAGGGACAGTGGAATAAAACATGTCCTGCTGGAACAGGATCAAACCGAGTGTCTGCGATGGCTACTTTGCCACAGTTGCTTGACAATAACTGTGTTCTGCTGCACTGGGAATTCAGAGTGTGTTATTTTGGGGGATGTTCTAGCCAGAGATGCTGTACATAACAACATAACAGGTTGGTCCCAAAACTTAGTGAGCTGCTGAAGTAGGCCCAGACTCTGTAGACAGCTGTTTTAAGGTGTAGTGCACGACTGTAATAAAAAAACAAAAAACAAAAACAAAACAAAACAAAAAACTCTTTTTTCCTCATTCACCAGTCGGTTTATGTGCTGGAAAATAGCCTAATGTGTTCACAAAGCTCCAGTGTCTGTAAATGATTGAAGAGACACACTGTCTCTTTCAGGTAAGCTATGCTAAAAACTTACAGACAAGTTCAGCAAATGTTCCTCCTCAAACACACCATTCCACCTTAGCATCTGAATATAAACACCCAGAGAGGACCGTAGATGTTCTAACAGACCTCTGTCGTCTTGAGGCAGATTACTGAAACACTGTAGTTAGAGACTGTAGTTGCCCCATGGCTTGTTCCCTCATCTGCTAGCATCACCTCAGTGTTTCAGTGTGATGGAGTGTAGTCTCCGCATTTTTAATCCTGATTTTATTCATTTTTGCTCTGGGAGAAAAGTGAAATAGAAGGGAGCTGAGCTTGCGTTGCAGCATGGGATTACCTTCGTGGCTGAGGAACAGTTCAATGCCGCTTTCAAATTTGGCCAGATTAAGGAATCAGATGCCTTATTAGTCAGGGTATTTAAGGTGTCTAAGAATTGGGACAGTCTATGCAATAAGAGTGCACACACTTTGACATGAAAAAGCTCTCTAAGTCGCCAGCTCACTAGGTTTTGGGAGAGACCCCACATCTCCGTTTTCATACTTTGAGTGTCAGGCTCAAGCTGATACAGAAGATACATCCAGAAAGTTTAAAACCCAGGGCTTGTGCTCCTCGCTCCTCACTGCTGTGGGCTCGGGGTCAGGGTGAACAGTGTGCGGCTCATTATCATTTAAAGGAACAGGAGCTGCAGCAGATGTTGCTGTTACACAGCGCCAGGGTCTCGTGGGATCCTCTTGCCAGGTCACTGTCTTGGAGGAGTGTGGTGTGTTCTCCCTGGGTCTGTTTGGGTTTCCTCTAGGGCCTCCACTTTCCTTCCACAGTCCAAGTACACATTTTGGTAGGAGGAGTTACTGACATTGTCCATGGGTGTGAGTGTGAAAGTGTCTGCAGTTGTGAGTGTGTTAGGGACTGGGTGAGTTTGTTAAATCATGTTCTTAAAAAAATTAATTGTGATTCAAGACACTGAGAAATTATGTTTTTGGAGAAAAGCAGATCCAGATGCTCAAACAGCTGTTTATTCTTGACGTATCTGGATACTTACTGTTACAGTGCTCCAGAGTCATTGAAAAGAACTGGGAACCGAAGCCGCTTCCATTCAGGGAAAGTACAGGCGTGAGAAACGGGATCTCAGGAGAAGTTTCTGAACTAGACCTTTAAACCATGCCCTCATTAGAGCGTCTAAAAGCCCACAGACCTTGTTTCTGAGGAGACATGTTCCCTGTCGGCTCCCGTGGATCTGCTGATACTCTGAGAAAGTTGGCTGGTGGAGAAAATTGTGTTCGTGTTGTATGTCATCTCCTTAAATACCAAGCGTGTCATGCGAGCAGAGGGTGGAAACGGTCGAGCCACATTGCCCTTTTCATAAAGTCCAGCCCAGTCAGGTCCTCACCGGAGCAACAGATTTCCTGCAGAACCACAGGAATGCCACGGGATTCTTGGTGTGGAATAAATGGATCCAAGCCATGCGAGTTAAAACAGGTTTCTGAATGTAACATTTCCTTTTTCATAAACGAAGGTCTGTCAGTCACTGCTCACATGGAAGGAGGAACCTGGCGTCCGTGTTCAATAATTTACCACATCAGTGACCGACCTCATGAAGATTACTCAGCGTCAGCTTTCATCAACTATCCTGAAAAGCAGCTCAGGACAGTTTATCAGTTCAGTTATTTTTGTTACATATTGTCAGTTTATTCATTTTCACTTATTTATTAGTGACACAATCTTTACTATTATCATTCATTTGTTGTACATTATGACTTTGATTAGATACTCCTCCCTCGTTGGTCCACCTTGTAGATGTAAAGTCAGAGACAGTAGCTCATCTGTTGCTGCACAGTGTGTGTCGCTCGTCCTCTAGTCCTTCATCAGTGACACAGGACGCTGTTGGCTGGATGTTTTTGGTTGGTGGACTGTTCTCAGTCCAGACACTGAGGGGTTTAAAAACTCCAGCAGCACTGCTGTGTCTGATCCACTCTACACCAGCACAACACATACTAAATTGCGTGCACACCTTCAACCCTGTGAATGTTCGGCTCCCCCTCCAGGGTGTGTTCCCACCTTGTGCCCAGTGACAACAAATGAATAAATATTTAAAGGTACATCACACAGGACGGGGAAATTTGACACAGTGAATGATATTCTCTTCCAGCTCTATTAGGAACTATTATGTATGAACCAAAAAAGGACTGTGCTGTACTGTTGCACAGTGAATGAGAAAATGTTTGTACCACCATGCTGAATTCCTATTGGTTGCCACACATTGATTTGTGCCTAATTTGCATTTTAGGCACAGAGTAAAACTTTGCTAAAATATATTGCCTTGACTCCTCTCACTTGCCTTGCCAGCCTTTGTGCTGCCTTTGTGTCACCACATCAGTGTCACTGTATCGCTGAGAATGATTCACCACCTGGATCATACCTGCCCTGTGGGGGTAATGACCACAGATGAACAGGGAGAAAGGGAGTTAGTAAAGAATGCAGAGCCACAGATGGACTACAGCAGTGCTTCTGTGCTATGGTCAGTGGAACTGATGCATAAAGATGGTGTTTTTAATGCTGTGGCTGATGGATGAATATGTCAGCTGTATCAGAAAGCATTGCTCTGGCTGTAGATTACCTCAAAACATGTCCATAACGCAGAGCAGGGCACAGTGCAGAGCTGCAGTAACGCTGATTCACACCCTGGGGCTCGTGGAGACGCCCGCTCCCCACTTTGTGATTGGTTTTGACAGCAGGCTTCATCAATTACCACTTCCTGACTCTTACAAAACCCAAGTGACTGACAACTCACTGTTTAGGCCTGTGGCATCACCATAGCAACCCTTATCAAGACGACTGTTTGATGTACCTCTGGGTACACTCTGCTATCAGAGAGAGCCGGAGATGGAAGAAGCGATCAGCAAGTGAAGAACTGATGGAGAGGGATGGAGACGGCTCTGTCGCACATGTCCAAGTGCATCTAAAGTATTAAAGATATATGGAGGCTCTTGCGTGGTCAGTAGTAAAGCATCTGTCCATGAAATTAAGTGACCAGTGTGCATCCACATATAATGTCAGGTGGATTTCTGCTTCTGTGGGGAAAGAACATACACATTTCAAGATTGTGACATTAAAGCAACTCTATGTAGTATTTTCAACTTCAGAAATTATTTACTGTGAATTATAATTTTTATATTGCCTCTAATTACAAAATGATGTAAAATGATATGTCTTCATTGATAGGATTAATTTATCTGCATGATGTGTCCTTTAATTTCTCCACCAATCCCCACCGCACCCCCCTCTCTGAAAAGCAATTGTGGCTTGACCCTCCAGCTCACAAATATATTATGTAATCTGTGTGGTGTTGACTTGGGAGTTGTTAATGTTTCTGCTTCAAAACACAACAAAGTGAGCCTCAGCCCAGCAACTAACTTGTAAAATGCAGAGTGTTATACTTAGAAGCAGCCACAGTCCCTGACATCCTCAATCATTATTATGCTTGTAGAGGAGTCTGTTGGTATAATCAGGGTTGGGGCACTGGGCACAATACCCCTGAGCAGTTTTTTTTCCTTAAAATTACAGCTTCAACATCAGCTGTAACAGGCAGAATAGAGCCTCTGTCGTTGCTTCTCCAGGCCCAGCACTAGAGAAACTGCACTATGTAACTTTTGGAGGAGGGTAGGAAAAACACACACTCCCACCCACCCCACTGCCCTGTACACACACACACTGCTGGAGTAGCTGCCAAAGCTGCAGGGAGCTGTTGGGAATCATGTTTTGATTAAAGGCACTCCAGCCATGCATGCTGACCAAGGATAAATTGAAGTGGGTTTAAATTGATTAAATAAATAATTCAGTATACGCCTTTAGACTGTATTGTTTGTATAAATGTATTTTTGTTATTTATTTACTAATTTACTAATAGCTAACTAACATCATAAAAAACGTGTGAGGTTGTGATGCTTGGACCCGTGAATTGCAGCTTTCCACTAATTATCATTCCTGTGAGTTTAAAGATGTTACCCTCTGCCTTGTTTTGAAATTCTGACATGAACATGTGTGTAATCATGTGTACATCACACACTCTCTCTCTCACACACACAGACACACACACACACACACACACACACACACACACACACTTCCTCACACACCAGCATATTGATATGCAGTCCTCCTTCTGCTACAAACCATTCTGGTCTTTTATAGTGAGCACTCACCACTAGAGGTCATTCGGGGCATTGAGTCTAACACACACACACACACACACACACACACACACACACACACACACACACACGTCTGTGCATTTACTTTCAGCCCACTCTTTAATCCCCCTGCTGCCTCCTCCCTCCTGTGCCATTGATCAATCTGCAGAAATTCATAGAATTGGTTTTCTCATGGTGGCTCCTTACCGATGGCGGCCGAGCCAGTGTGATCCACCGCACTTTGATATTCTGCAGCTCCAGATGAAATTGAAATTAGCTGCCTTCCACATCCACAGGCCCTGAGAACGACAAGGAGAGAAAAATAGAGGAGGGTAGAACGAAAGAGGGGAAGAAAAAATAAATAATGCGTAACAGCGGGGCGATGTGATACGGTGAAGATATGGCGGCAGATTCAATCACCAGATCAGACAACCTTGTAAAACAAAGAGAGAGAAAACACACTCGACAGAGACTAGAGGGGGACAGCGAGTGCAGCATGGTCTGCGTACAAATGAATTTCCTTTTTCTCCACCGTCCCTTAGCGCTGCTGCTTCTGAAGGGCTTTGAGTTTGTCAACATTCAGTTTTCCTGTGTTTGAATCTTATTCGGGCCCTGTGTCCTTCATGGTTAGGGTTATAATACACTCCAACCCGAATCCTTCTGAGCAACAAGGATACTAAAGGTATACGAGAGTAACTGCATCCAGAGAAATATGTTTATAGTGAAGATCTTAAATGTATTGCTCTATAATAATAAAATGTACCAGCCCTGCTTACTAACTAAAGATCATTTTATGTTGTGGTCCTCCAAGAATTGCCAATACATTCTGTGATGAAAATGCTAATGTAGCTAACTAATTTTAACAGTCTGTTCTCCTCATTATGCTCCACTGTGGGATCCTTTAACCCCCCTCCTCCACTGACACAGAGAGGAGGTATGTTTCTGTGTTTCTGACTGCTGTGAGACTCTCTCCAGGGGGAGGAGCTTTGTATGAAATAAACACAGGATTTGATGGAGCTTTACAATGAGAGCAGGTTCAGTGCTGCACTGTAAAAAAAATGTCTGTGAATTTTACGGTGGAAATCTGTAAACCATGACAGTAAATGACTGTAAACTCTAAAAAGGTTGAAAACAGTTTCTGTAACAGTGAAATACCGTAAATACTTTTATCAGCCAAAATACAATTTTTTACATATCTTTACTGTAAAATATACATTATTTCACTGTTAAACACACACACCATTAGGGATGGACTGGGAGGAGCTGAGACTCATTAGGGAGCTCCCAGCATGCTTTGCTTCTCCATACTTTCTGTGATTTTCAGAGTTTCTTTGTTTTTTTTCTGTCTTTGAGACTTACTGATTTTGGGTTGCATTGGGGTGATCACTGTGTGTGTTTGTGTTTCTGTGAATATTATGTCAGACATGTGTTGGTCAGGAAAGTTCACCATCAGCCTGTGTTCCGCGTGTGGCGCCCAGATACCGAACATTTCTTTAGTCCTTTCAGCAATATCTCCTTTTAAGGGCTGAATACAGGATGCAGTTTGGCTATATCTAAATATGGCTACATCTCAGTCTCCTTTCTCTAATTTGTCACACAATTTACATGTTAATTTTATAGCAAAACAATGTTTCTTTTGTTATTTTTATGTAAATACCATGGTTTTTTACAGTGTATATCTGTTTTTTTTTTTTTTTTTTACAGAAATGTACTGTAAACAAAACAGTCCTTAAATGTAAAATTTATGATTTGCCAAAAATGTGCAACCACAGCTTCCAGTATTTTACTGTAAATTTTACGGATTTTTTTTACAGTGTGATATTAGAAGTTCTGGATTACACATACCACTCCAACATATCCTAAAGGCATTGGAGTGTGATGTTTTACTAAAGAGAATGTCATCTCACTCTTCCACAACCAAGGGCTTTATATCATACCTTGGCATTGTGCCTGATGTTCATAGGCTCGTGTGCAGCTGCTCCAGAGCCTCTTGTTTCAGCTTCTGTGTGCACTGTTGGACACTTAGTAAGTCTAAAAAAACTTGGCATACAGAATATGTTTCTCAGTGAGAATGTCTGCCTTTCATACACTCTGCAGAAGGTCTCAGGGGTCTAGAGCTGTGCCATTCTCAGTCACTAGTGGACAAGTCTTGTCTGTGACTGTATTTACGCAAAGGTAATCCAGCAGGAGACCAAACTGAAGTGAAGTAAAAGGAATAAATCTAAGATGACTTCACTTTCTCTTTTATTTGAGCACCTCGGTGAACTCTGGAAACTCTCCAGTGTTTCACTCACTTCAGCTGAAATGTAACAAATTATTTTCTCCCTCTCCAGCCTAGAGATTTCTGCTTACTCTCTCTCTCTCTCTCTCTCTCTCTCTCTCTCTCTCTCTCTCTCTCCCTCTCTCTCTTTCTCTTTCTCTCTCTCTCTCTCTCCAGTTTTCCAACTATAAGAACAAGTATTGAACTGTTTATGGTCAGATGATACACATGTGGAAATGATGCCATCCTACTGAACCTGTAAACAGCTGAGAATTGTAACCAAGACACCTCATGTCACACTGAACTTAGCCCCAGAAAACACACAAACTGATCATTTATCTATTTTTATTTCCTTCTATAGATCTATATACCACACTAAAAAATGACTCGTCCAGCTCTACTTAGCCATAACACATTTTCTGAGGCTCTGAGCTCTTTCCAGGGCTTCTTTTTTTTTTTATTTTCTTTGACTCGCACACAGATGCCATGGTTCTTGTGAAGAACCTGCTATTCTTTGGTTCCAGCTGGGAAGTAACTTTTCTGGTTCAGGAACCAATATATATTGGTGGAAACATGCCAAACAATTCCAAATAAGATTCATGAACAGGAACCGAACCAGTAATCTATAATCAAGTGTTAGAATTACTGTTCACCAACTACAGGCTGGTGGGACTCCTCTAGCTTTTTAAACAAAAAGGATGTCATTAAAACCCAGATAGCTCTGACTATTTGGCTCAGATGTGACACGTCCTCATTTCTCCTATGGCCCAAATTAGTACTTGAATGATGGTGTTAACTCAGGGTGAGTCTGGCTTCCTCAACCCCACCACAGCTCCACCTTACATGGGCCAGACGTCAGGTCTAATTTTGACCAAATTAACATCCAACCCACACAACACATGCCCAAGTCAGGCCCGGCTTGTGATGTTTGGCCCATGGTGGGCTCACACAACACTTCCGGTACCATTACTGATCCGAACGTGTCTGCTATATGGGAAGGTGTAATATCTGGCCTCCATAAATCTGGTCTCCTAAAGGCCCATGTGTCCATATATATATATATACCACCTAATCCAGTCCAGCCTCCTCTCCATTCCTACAACTAGCATTTCTTCTGATCTGGATCTATAACACAGATGTATAAACCCCCGTCCACTTCAGAGGCAGCAGTACTATTGGTTGAGGATGCAAACTTGAACTCGGTGTGGACAATAGGTGTTTCACAATTCAGAGGCTGCATCCTTTGAGGACCCTGATCTACGAAGTGAGGCTGTGAAGACCATGAAGGCTGAAAAGAATGAGGGAGTCTGCACTTCTTAAATCCTCAGTAACACACAGTGAGCTTTGGAACATTTTGATGAATATGAAGAAGCCTTCGAATACTTAGCTTCCAGAAAGGATGCATGTTTTCTCTGGCGACCTGAAAGACCTCAAGGTTCTCCACTTTTATCACATGAAGGTAAGATGTGTTATGAAAAGTGGTTGCTCTTTATGAGAAGTGAATATATAATCAAAAAGTAATGTGAGGTTTTGGTGTATCCAGATTCTAAAAAAAACACTTTGTGCAACTTTTGATGGCATTTCTTTTTAGAAAATAATCATTTTCTGAACTGGAACTTTTTCACTTGGAATGGTTTGGATTTATTTATTTTTTTAAGTCAATTCCTATTCAATCTGTACTCTACAGACACATAGGAACACAACCACTGGATCCCTGATTGAAACTTCTTAGGCTTTAAATGCTGAAGATGGAATCTGAATTTGGAGTATTTTAAGGGTCTTGTTGGATGAGGGAATATTCCTGTAATTCCTTGAAAACTACATTATCTACAATTGTGCGCACAGCTTGTTTCCAAAAAGCTTTCCTAAATCTGCAAAAAAGCCTTCACTAATGTCCCCCAAGCCTCCAGAAGCTTGTACAGTGGATCCAACTCCTCTAGGCCAGGGCCAGCAGGATCATGTAATGCCCAGATGGAACCTCGCTCCTTTTCCCCTTCAGAGCTGGTTCACCAAAGACCTACTGAAGGTTAGTAATCACAGAGTTCCCTCACAGTTTCAGTGAAACCCATGTGTGTGTCAGACAAAAAATAAAATAAATAAATAAAATAAAATGTGAGTGCCAATGTTACAAAACTGAGGCGATTTAAACTTTTTCTGTTTTTTATTTTTATTTAAGAAAGTGCAAATTAACAAATATAATTCTACTTTAAAAATGTCTTATTTGTAAATTTGCTGTTTATTTCTCATCTATGGCAGAGTGACGCCCACTTTAGTGTTATGTCATTTTATTTATTTGGTGTTTAAGGGTTCAGGTAAGGGGTTAGGGTTAGGGTTAGTGTGCTGACTGTAGAAGTAAGAGCACTTTACACAAGTTAGAAAACCTGGACTGGACGTGGGGACATGTCCTGGAAAAAAGGGCATTGTATTGTTTGGAATGTATTATTGGACAGCAACAACCAATCAAGAGCAGGACACTGAACTGCTCTGAGGCAGGTGTCACAGGGACACACTTCCTGTTCCCTGTTTGATGGAAAACCAGAGAAGGGGTATGAGCGTCAGTGGAGAGTCTCTGAAGAACAGTACAGTCCTCACACTGTATGAGAAACAGTAGTGTTTACAGCAGAACGTGCTTATTTTTCAGTCTGCACAGCACTTTCAACCCCACGCCGCACACAGCAGCTGAAAATAATCTGATTAGCTGATGCTAAAACCTCTAACTAGCGCATCTCCAATTCAATGTAATGGCCTTCATACAAAAACATTCCCGTGAAGAGAACATCAACATATGATTAAAGCTGAGTGAATGTCAGGTTTAAACAGCCCCTCCACAAACGGTGCTCCATATTCACTAAAGTACTCCCCACAATGCACCTCCACAGCTCAGCAAGTTACACGCTGTTCTCATGCTGTTTTACGTGTGTGCCATCATCAGTGAGAAAATGAGACGGTTCAGCAGAGCACGTCGCACATCGGTGTTGTGTGTCTCATGTTCTGGAGATGGTTAAAGATAATGGTGATGGAGAGAGGGTCTGTTTACAGGAACACCATCAAGCAGCTCTTTAGAATGTGACTTCAGATTAAATTGTATATTCATTCATTGTCTGTAGCCCTTATCCAGGTCAAGTTCACGGAGGGTCCGGAGCCTACCCGGAATCACTGGGCGCAAGGTGGGAACATATCCTTCACAGGTGCCAGTCCTTCACAGGGCGACACACACTCACACACACTCACAATTACAGACACTTTTGAGTCTCCAATCCACCTACCAACGTGTGTTTTTGGAGCGTGGGAGGAAACCGGAGCACCTGGAGGAAACCCACGCAGACACAGGGGGAACACACCACACTCCTCACAGACAGTCACCCGGAGGAAACCCACGCAGACACACAGAGAACACACCACACTCCTCACAGACAGTCACCCGGAGGAAACCCACGCAGACACAGGGAGAACACACCACACTCCTCACAGACAGTCACCCGGAGGAAACCCACGCAGACACAGAGAGAACACACCACAGAAATGCCTAAGTCTGAGAGTGCCACCTATGACTCTGTAGAACTGTGTTCCACCGTGGAAAAGAGAGTAGAAACTTCCCTTTAAGAAAAACAGAGCAATACTGTGACTCTGCAGTGATTAAAGATTCATTTAAACCTTTTGAAATTTACAGTCTAATCTGTAAGTTTGTGTATGTGTGTGGGTGTGTGTGTTTATCTTCAGTTGCAGGGCTATTAATAACATCAGTATTAAAATTAAAGCCTGTCGTGGCAGTGAAATTAGAGTCCCTGGACTTTTGAAATGAGAAGAAAGCCGTGCTCAGACTTTTTCTCATGGCTTTGTTTACAGTGAGAAGATAAGTAACGTAAGCATTAATCAGCAGAAGCGAATAAAACACAGCGGCCAGAGTGTGAAGTGTAAGAAGCTTTAATTACAACGTTTTATTAAAAGACTTGAAAGGTACTAAAGATGTTCTCTCTCTCTCTCTCTCTCGCTCTCTCTCTCTTAATGATGAGCCCTTACATCACAGTGGAGCACAAAAGAAGATTTGTGTTTTCATACAGCGTGTTTTTATAAGATATAACTGTAATCCTCACTATTAAACAGATCAGCCAAAACATTACAACAACCTCCTTTTTCTACACTCACTCTTCATCCTCTCTGCTCTCACTTTGTAGCTCTACAATTACAGACAGTAGTCCATCTGTTGCTCTGCATACTTTGTTAACCCCCTTCACCTCTGTTCCTCAGCGCTCAGGACCCCCACAGAGCAGGTGTGATGTGGTGGTGGATCATTCTCAGTGCTGCAGTGACACTGATGTGGTGGTGGTGTGTTAGCGTGTGTTGTGCTGGTGTAGAGTGGATCAGACACAGCAGTGCTGCTGGAGTTTTTAAACCCTGTGTCCACTCTCTGTCCACTCTGTGAGACACTCCTCCCTCGTTGGTCCACCTTGTAGATGCAAAGTCAGAGACAATAGCTCATCTGTTGCTGCACAGTGTGTGTCGCCCGTCCTCTAGTCCTTCATCAGTGACACAGGACGTTGTCGGCTGGTTGTTTTTGGTCGGTGGACTGTTCTCAGTCCAGACACTGAGGGGTTTAAAAACTCCAGCAGCACTGCTGTGTCTGATCCACTCTACACCAGCACAACACACACTAACACACCACCACCACGTCAGTGTCACTGCAGCGCTGAGAATGATCCACCACCACATCACACCTGCTCTGTGGGGGTCCTGAGCACCGAAGAACAGAGGGAATGGGGTGGGTGCAGTAGGCCAAATGTACAATGTGTGTAGGAAGTAGGGGGTTATTGTAATGTTATGGCTGATTTGTTATATCCATTACAGAAATGTTTTCCAGCAGCTGGTAGTGAAAGGCCTCCACCCGTGACCTCCATCACTCCACCCCCTGTAGCACCTTGGCTGAGACGGGACCCCGGCCACTTCAGACCTATTTACTCCATCGCCTCTTGAGTGTATGTCTGCTTGTCACTTCTAATCACCCCTCACGCTGCACATGTACCTGTGGTGGTCTTGGAGAATGATGAGAGAAAGAGAGTAGTTCGTTGCCGTGGAAACGGAGACGAGGCACCGAGTGCAGGTTAGCCACCAAGAGAGTGAGGTCACGTTTTTATAAAGCAGCTGTGTAATAAGACGAGCATAAAACACTGTTCGGAGAGACTGCAGTTGCAGGGGGAGGTGTGACCCCCTGGACCAGTTGAGGGGGATTGGGGGGGGGGATGATGCCTTATGGGTAATCTCCATTCTGTCAGTAATAATATTGTAGCAGCTTTAAACATAATAGTTCTCACTACAATAATTCATCTTTAGAGCAGCGGAGGCATCGGGCTGCTACAGGGATATGAAAATAGACCTAAAAGCAGATGGGATGGGATGTCTTTAATGTGACAGATAAAATGGCCTATGTGACCTGCATAGGTCTCTGACCGTGGATGACTCTAGGTTTAGAGAAATGCAAAATCAATGGCACGTGTGGAACCTGCAGTGTTACTCAGTTCAGACGAAGTCTGTAGCTTTGTCTCAAAATGTTACGCAGTGAGGCACTCCACAAACAACACAACGAGAGGAAAATGTTTGAGATTACGCAAAGTGGGGACAAGTGTTTATAACAAGAAGTGCTAAGAAGCGGTCTAAATGTTTCTCTTTAGAAAAACTGTCCTCCTGCCCCTCTGGCGTGGTTTATTACCTGCTTTATATAAAGATGTTTGACATAATAGAAACGTCCATGATCACTCCCAACATACCTAAAGTCATGAGGACAGCAAACTCTACCCATAACTAATAATAATAATAGTAATAATGTTTTTTTAGACCTGACTGTCTGTACATACAGAAACAACCAATTTCTTCTTTCTAACAGCTACTACAAGATATGTGTTAAATAAATTAAATAAATTAATAAATGTTAATTCATTCATTGTCTGTATCCCTTATCCAGTTCAGGGCGGTGGTGGGTCCGGAGCCTATCCAGAATCACTGGGCACAAGGCAGGAACACACCCTGGAGGGGGCGCCAGTCCTTCACAGGGCGACACACACTCACACATTCACTCACACACTCACACCTACGGACACTACCTGCTGCTCCGCCATGCACACACACACACACACATACACACAAAGCAGAGGGCAGCCACCCTCGGTGCCAAAGGGCACTTCAGCAGTGGATGTGGGAATCGAATCAGTGACCTTCACCTCCCAAAACTGCCTCCCAAACTGTTAGTTAATACAAAGAGCACTCCAGATATTCATCAAATGTATGTGTTATCACTGATTCTAACTGCTTCTGATTTGGTATTAATTTAATGACAATTTAAAGATTTAATGACGTCCACTGGGGGCACTACTTCACTAAATCAACACTAACTCTGTTATGGATCTGAAGATGTGTTGTTTTCTGTTTGTGTGAGTGTTACACTAACACAACCCTTACTTCCATTTATTAGATTTTCTGAGCTTAGAGTAATGGTTAAACCTGTTATGTATATGGTTAGGTTCAGGCTCAGGCTCAGATTTAACCCTTTAAAGCCATGAAATAATACAATAAACCTGATTTGTTTTTAAATGACACATTATGTGGCCCTTTAATTAAAAGACTAAAATACAGTTGTTTCTGTTACTGTCTGAACCTTGGCTTGAGGTATGAGGTCATTCACCAGTCCTCCCACAGTCCTCTGTATCATCATCTTCTTCCTCTGAATGTCAGAAAATCTATGTCGACAACTGAGCGACACATATACACACAAAGGCTTTTGGAAAAACTACAAATACATTTTTCATGTTTCGTAAAAAAATACTTGGTAAAATTGTGTAAATGTGTGTTGCTGCTGTAAAGAAGAGATTTTTCTGAATATTTATGATAATTAATGAGCATTTGACTGGTAGAATACACTACGTCTATGAAATGGAACTAAAATGCTTCGTTTTACTACAAGTAACATCACTCACATCACACCTGGAGCTGCTTCTGTTTTGAAAAAATGTCGCCTTGAGATTTTCTCCTGTGTTTTTCATGAAGATAGCAACAATACTGTAATGGTTTTTTAAATGCTTCCAATTCATTCACAGTTCAGTAGAGAACTCAGAACACTGCTAAAAAGGATGGACGTTTGTTTACATTTTTTCTCTTCATTAGATGATGAAAGAGCCACTTCCAAAGATCATCATATTTGATACATTTGGCTTTAAAGGGTTAAGGTGATGTGTAGTGCTGAGTTTGTGTTGAAGGATAAGGTCATATCTTAAGGCTAGTCTTGATTGACACCACAGGGGTTCTCAGTGGTTTGTGTGATGCATTGAGAACATTGATAAATGGAAAAATGTATGGCGTAAAATTCCCAAATCCCGAATCCTGTGAAACTGATGAGTGAAGAAGATTATTCCGTGCTCCAACATTACAGACCCCATATCACACTATAACTTTAACCCTTTCCCTTTTTCCTATAAACAGCAAGTGATGGGAACAGTGTGTAGTAGCAGTGCTCTCTCTGTGTGAGTGCTATAGAAACACATGCAGATGAGACGTCCACAAGCGGAAAGGACTTAGAAATTAGTTTTAGCATGGGTCATGGGGACACACAGATGGACACACACACACACACACACACACACACACACACACCTCCCACTGTATTCACACCACTGTAAGAGGCACACAGCCAAGCTAATTAATTTTACACAATGTGAGATTATTGTCTCTGTGTCAAATCAGCAGGACGGAGAACATGTCGCTGGCAAACCTTGAACTTCTGCTTCTGAAATACAGCAGACTCAGCCTCTTTCTGTGGCTCTAATCCTCTGTTCTTCCAGGGATGTGAGAGTACGGTACAGTACACTGTAACCGCCTGACAGATAGGAACAGAACATGGGCTCAGAGTAGATAGATACTTGCTGTTCGGCCGCGTGTTCATGTAGACCACTATCTGCGCCGTGAACATAACTGTTCACATACTCGCCTGTGTGCTGCGCTTGTAAATGGAGGCTTCCACTAGAGGGCAGACCAGAGAAAGATGCGGATAATTATAGATTTGGCTCTGACACAGCCTTCTTCAAAACTTTCCTCCATTGTGATGCTGTTGGTCGCCTGCACTGCCCCCTACCGTTTACTGCACCTTGTGTATGCGTGGCGTTTATTTTCTGAGGACATGTACAACCTATGCACCAAACAAACGCAGAATACGCGAGGCAGCCATGACACGTACTCACACATCTCTACTTTTAGAGTGTACACTGTGCTAATCTGAGGTCACAATAGGCTTTAATCTGTGAAATTTATCATGAGAAATCCCCTTTATTTGAACAAACCCTCTGTCTGAGATGGCTCCATATTGACTGGAGTCTGGAGAGTAGTGAACAATTTTGGGCGGATTTTTACCAAACAGTGCAGTACATTATGGGTATCTCCTAATAATAGCTAGCATACATGGGTCCTACACTACCTATTGCAGTGCATTGTGAGATTGTGAGAGCGCACTGAAAATTGTCTACTATATTTTAGGACACTGTGAACAGGGCCCAGTTTCGGACACAGCATCAGTGTGACAATTTAAAAGAGAGTTCAGTTTTGGTGAACTTTAATACAAATATCTGCAACATCTACCAATAGCGCTGTGGTGTTCTGAAGGGGCGGGCCTATGGTGTATTTTCTTCAATTTTGGATCTACATTAACTGTAGCCATGTGTGAGCACAGTGTTTTATTTAACACTGTCCATGTCGATTATAAAACGGTGCATAAACACAAGGCGTCCTGGAGGGCAGTCAGTCGGGAGGCTGGATTAGAGGAGATATAATGCTGTGTGAGCTAGCCTGGCTTTTAGGCAGCTACAGCAAACCAAAGCCCCCTGCCTTGGATTTCACAGAGCTGCAAATGTATAGTGTGACCACTGCTTTAGACGGAACTCAGAAGGGAGCATTGAAAAGTTTCTCTGCGTCTCATGGTAATTCATTTGTTGATTGGTTCATGGTTTGTTCATCCTCACTTCAACCCAGTGGCATTCCTAGACTACTTTTTTGTACCGGTGGCACATAATATTTACAGGAGCACAGCGGCACCCCTCTGCTTCCCTGACAGTCGTAAGGGCACAACTGTGCACACTAACGAAATGTGTTATTGCCTTCGTTTGTATGAGTTTTGAGCTTGTGTTATAAATGCCCCTTCTGTAAAAGTAAATGCAATGCAAATGAAACAGATGTATGTATATACATAAAAACTAATAAATATTAAATAAATAAATAAATAAATAAATAAATAAATAAATAAGGCTCTGGCCAAAAGCATTAGCTGAAGAATTTTGAAAGACACTGGGAATTATGGGAAATGTAGTTCCTATAGTTCATTTGCATTGTGTGTCCTGTAGTTCTAGCCAGTGATCCAGGACAAAATTGATTTTTTTTTCCCTCTGAGACTCTGTACTCTACATCAGTCGTCACCAAACACTTTCTGCAATGCCCCCCTTCTGTAGATGATCATGTTTTTGAGTCCCCTTCTAAATCAGATACGGACACAGACAGGTCTTTTAGTTCCGAACTCCACTGGAATATATTTAACACATTGTAACTCATAGAAAACTGCAACTTCATACCCAACAAAACATAATCATTTCACTCTGAATGTGACTGGTCACTATTAGATGTGACGTTCATATGTGTCTGATTCATTTGTCTTGCTGCACCTTTGGAACCATTGCTTTGCATGGTGTAAAAGTGTCTAGACTGGCTTTACACTAAGTGCTGGGCCATTTCTGTGTACGTATGATGGCAGCCGCTTGGTCAGAGACTGATGTTGGATGATAAGTTCAGGATAGTTCCTGGGTACCCCAAGAAAACACAAAGCTGTGGGGGTTTACTCCCCTCTAAACCCTTGGTAGACCCGAGGTCCATGTGCAGCTGCTCCAGAGCATTGCATTTCACGTAATGCTTCTGGTTGAGTTGAGAATACAGATGAACTACACTGATGACCACGTAGAGTATATGGATGGAAAATTCCCCAAATACAAAATCCTATTAAACTGCTGAGTAATTGCAAGCTACAGGGGACCACACAACTGCAGTGTAAGAAGCATGCTGTCAAACCCAGGTTTTAGGCTAGAACTGATAGAGCAGCTATAGCACAAAAGCAGCATTTCATCTTTTTTCGACTGTGAGAGTATGATCCTCTCAGCCATCAGCTTTGTTTTGTAAAATACAGACCTACAGATTAAAAAATATGGACTTTTAATAAACGTCAGCTCAGCACCACCACCCGTGTGAATCGCTGCTGTGAGGTGAGGGCTCTCTGGGGTTTGATGTAAATGCAGGCTGAAGGAGCAGCCGTGCTGTAGCATGAACGTGGCTAATGCACTGAGGGGTGCCTGCACGGCCTGCCAACAGCTCTCAGACCTCGCCTTTAGCTTATTAATAAAGACACCTGGCAACCTGGCTTTCCGGCCTGGACCACATCTGCCTACACAGGAGAAGAGAAAAACAGAACGGAGGCCAGTGTCAGACTGGATCACTCGTAGCTGCTAAACGACCTTGCCATGTATGCACTAGCATGCCTAGCTAACCTGGCCCACTTTTCTCTCACTTCATTTAGAGAGAGAGTGGGACACCCTCCGGTCCACAGGAAAATCATTCACACTCTCATTATAGGAGTTCATCATTTTTAGTCATTACTGAAATGGGACTTCTATGATTGTGGTGAAACGCTGTTCTCTGGTTTGTTTATGTTCAGAATCTCTGTGTATTTTAAGGTGTAACATTGTGTTTAAATGAAAACAAATGACTTTTTGACTTTATGAAGTGTAAATTGTCTGTAAGTGTTTATTCGTTGTTTGAATTTCCACAGAAACTCATGTGTAACTCGAGCTGTTTAATTTTGTAGCACTTTCCCTCTGTGTTTACTTTCATGCAGTTAGCGCTCTCCTGAATTTAAAGACATTCTGCCTTGATACGAAAGAGCAAAGGTCAATATTACCCACCTATGGAGCAGGCGTAGAGCAACAACCTCATCTCAGTTGTGCTTTTCAACGTTTGCCATCTCTCCGCTGTCTAAAACCATCCAGGTACTCTTCTATGAACAGAGAGAGGAAGTCAAGCACAGACAGCATTTTTTTTTTACCCATTTACAAATATCATGACTTCGTAAAGACATTGCACCAGTTTCAAACACACACACCGACTGGTGAGCAGCTCATGGTGATTAAACATTCTCAATAGTGAAAGTCACATTTAAAAGGCCATCCATCCATCCATCCATATGAAAAAAAAAAAACTTGTTCAGTGCATGTGCTCTGGATGAATATGAATATGTGGATCTGGAGCCCACCAACCCACACGCTGTGAAACAAACACAGGATAAAATGAGCCATTCTGATTCCACTTCACTCAATGCAGGGACTTTAGAATGGCCCCACCCCCTCATCTGAGTTTGTCAAATCACAGCGCAGGACCCGCGTTTATGTGAGAGCACATAGATGAGGTTAAATGCAACAATGAGCGCAGAGAAATAAGAGCACTGAGTGAAAACAAAAGAAAGATAACTGAGAAAAAATGACTGAAAACCAGAGCTTCGGCTCTCTTTAAATACACTGCTTTGTTTCAGCTTGTCTCTGTTTATTCACTGCTCTTTGTTTGTTTTCCTGCCACTGCCACCTGCCTCGGCGGTGCACACTTAAAGCTAGGACCCAGAATTATATAAAGCTGAGTAGAATTAACCTGAAAGTTGAGTAATGTGTCCTCTACTGACATTAGTGTGTGTACTGTGTAATCTGAATTCTCAGTGCTGTCACTGCATTAAAACAAAAGATAAAAATATCAGCACACACTTTTCTTTCCTGGGTAACATCATCCTGGACATGGCCTGGTGCCTTTCCTAAAACGCAGCACCCTCCACTGTGATATTTCTCTGACTGACAGCTGTGTTCGCTCGCTTCCCGTCTCTCGCTGCCTCCGTGCGGCTCCCTCGCCATGTTCACTCGGTTGAGAGTAAAACCCTTTCTGAAGGAGCGAGGCTTGCACTTTTGATGCAGTAAGTGGGTCTTGCGTATATCACTGCTGACAGATAAAAGACCTGTCCAGATGACCGAGTGAAGGATGTAGGCGTCTGTACACGGGCCCTACTCGACAGTTCATGCCGTTTCACACCAGTGCTGAGCTTTCAGGTTCTTTACATGTAGGGTCCTCTGAAAACTCACCTAACATCTGACAGGAGTTCAGGCTCCTGAACACGGCCAAGGAAGCTTCGGAGAACATTGTACATCGGCCAAGGAAAGACAATCAGGACTCCGTCTTTAAGTCAAAAGAGAATTTAAGGGGATTTAAACTTACACGTCTTTCTCGTCCAACATAAGACTCATAAATTTTTAGATGCTTTTGGCTTGAGGATGATGGCATGGTGCGTGTTCTTCCTGAGCAACATCTCTCGCTGTGCTTTGTCCACACGCTGAGCAC
The DNA here is from genome assembly GCF_029633855.1 of Hoplias malabaricus. Lineage (NCBI taxonomy): Eukaryota > Metazoa > Chordata > Actinopteri > Characiformes > Erythrinidae > Hoplias > Hoplias malabaricus. Next base: position 465,054 of record NC_089807.1, on the reverse strand, counting down.
ATGTATACATCTCTCTCACACACACACTCACACACACACACACACTCACTCACTCACTCTCACGCAGGTCTTAGAAAGCTGAGAGAGTGTGATGGCACCAAAAAGGAAACTGATGATAAGGGACTGACTGTCAGAAAGATAAGGATGAAGAGCTTTTCATGAAGCCGACGATACCTGCAGGCGGTGAAGAAGCTGTACACGCTCTAACACACACACAAACACATACACACACACACACACACACATACACACATATATTCCTTTCTTTTTGGAACACTTCTTTAGCCATTTATTGAAATAAATTGTACATTTTTCTAAAAGAGAAACTCCAAAGAGAAAGTTTTGTGTAAATATGATAAGTATATCACCAGAAACGCCAGGACCTGGTCTGTCTAACACTTCACTGACTCTTTCTCACAAACACACACACACACAATCAATGCCATCAAAGCCAGTCCAATCCACTGCATGGTTACTATGTAACAGTTAAAAGTGATTAACAAAAGTGGTTCTTCTATGGCATTGCTCAGAATAACACTTTGCAGCACTTCAATGAGTTCAGTGTGGTTAATCATACAATAAGCATGTATCATCACTCAGAAGAAGAATCTAATTCTGTAATTACATTTGGTTTGCTTTAAGTGGTGAGCATACGTTTGTGAAAATCAAGTTAATTAATGGAATGAATTTAACAAAGCCATTTTGGAGATTTGATTTGATAATCAACATTGTATTCATACAGTGCTTTTCACAACAGAAGTCATCACCAAGCAACTTTACAGAGACCCGGGTCTGCACTCCTATGAGCCAGTGGTGACACCAGAGACATGACACAGGACAGAAGTGAAGTGAGCTGATAAAGATGATGAAGTTTACAATAATGACAAGGTGAAATGTTACTGATGAAGGTGTGAGAGGGAGCAGGAGGTGGAGAATCACTAGGTAGAAGCAGGTGCAGAGTACATCTAGGCTAAAACATCCTTGCACAGCCAAGCAGAGTGCTGTAGGAGAGACAAGGCCAGGAGCTGGGGGTGGATTAATAGGCCCATGGCGGAGCAGGGAAGGAATCGAGATGCATTCAGGGGCCAAGCAGAGCAACAAACAAGCAACGACAAGTGTATGTAAGAGTATGTAACACAGAGTAGTGATAATATGTAAAACCAGCTGAGTCACCAGTAGAGAAGAGTAACCTGGAAATGGGAGATGAACCTACCTTTTCACACAGGCTTTTGGTTTTCAATCAAGATTCAAAGATCGTCAACTTCAGATGTCTTCACGTATATCACTGGGACATGTCTCAGGCCCCATACGGAAGGCGAGTGCCCACAGTGTAGGTGTGTTTACTGAATGTGGTCCCACATTGTGATATATTTCTGGAGCACTCACACAATTCTCTTCGATGTAAACATGTGCAAATATTTTTTTTATAGAAAGCCCCTGATCTTATTCTCTCTCTATTCCCTGTCTGTGATTATATATAGTTTCATTCTAGCACGGCAAGGCGACATGTCATTGAAGGCTGTTAAGTTTATTGTCTTCTGCCTCACGGTGTCATATTTTATCAACACCTCAAGGAGAGCAGCTCGCTTCAGTTTTTTTTTTCCACGTTCCAGTGTTTTCCGTGGCTGAATTACCTCAGGAATCTCTGGATTGTGAATACGTCTTGTGTTATTTCTACTCATATTACTCATGGCTTATTACAGTATTATAATTAAATACATTGTTGTGTTATTACTGTGTAAATACACGTGTTATAGACCAAACGCTAGCATCGTATGAAGTGGTGCCTTTGCGAAAGTCTGTGGGAGGGGAAAAAAAAAAGAAATGACTGCAAATCAATTCCCAATTTCACCACAGGCTTTTCTGGTGGCCGTTAGAAACGCAATGTCACCTTCATGGGGAAAGAAAACAGACCGCCATTACGTCTCGCAGTGAGGCCTTGTCAATATTCGCAGCACTTTAACCAGGCTGCTTGCGCTGCAGGTTTCAGGATTGTTTTCTTTGATAGATACAAATCCAAACACACGCACGGTTCTGAAACATGGGCTGTTAATGGGCTCTGGTTAGTGGCCATCGATTGCCCCAGAACTCCTTCCTCCGTCCAGCAACGATCCCTCCATCTCATCTCCCCCAGTTGGCCCACCCCTCCCTCATGTTGGAGTCTGGGGCTCAAGGTTAGACGCACTGGATTTTCTCCTGGGGAAGCGACTAAGCCTCGCAGTATCTCTCTGATCCGCCTGTTTGTTTTCAGCGGATACCTCTCGTCTGGCTCTTTCTCAGAGTCTGTGCCACATGTTTTGTTTCTGTAATGAGGAACAGAAGAGACTAAGTAAAAGTGCTGTCGGAGGATTCACAGCGTGTCTTCTTCAGCGAGTCTCCTATTCACTGCCAGTTTTTCTTCGATGCCTTTGCTTTTCTGATCACAGCGGTGCACAGCCACATTCAACTCAATAACAGGAAGGAGACATTAAGTGACATAACGATTTCAATAGTCCTTAAAGGACCACTAATACTTGTGCAATAATACAATAATAAGTTGCATTGACCCAGACCCAGAAATCACCTGCCATGACATGACACTGATCAGGTGGTCTGTGTTGTGCTGGTGTGAGTGGATCAGACACAGCAGTGCTGCTGGAGTTTTTAAACCCCTCAGTGTCTGGACTGAGAACAGTCCACCGACCAAAAACATCCAGCCGACAGCGTCCTGTGTCACTGATGAAGGACTAGAGGACGAGCGACACACACTGTGCAGCGACAGATGAGCTACTGTCTCTGATTTTACATCTACAAGGTGGACCAATGAGGGAGGAGTGTCTCAGAGTGGACACAGGATTTAAAAACTCCAGCAGCACTGCTGTGTCTGATCCACTCTTCACCAGCACAACACACACTAACACACCACTTGTGTTACCACTAATTACTCTGGAAAATTTCACACTATCCCGAAGTCTGGATATGTTCACCATTCGTCTCATTTTCCCACCGAGCCCCACTCCTCCAGGTTGTGTTATGAGTGAGGGAGCCCCACCATCTTTTGTCTGGCAGATTTTTCAGTACAGAAAATTATGTGGCAAATGTGGGAAGCTGGAACTTGCCTGAGCGGCGGAGCTTTAATTATCGTGAGTGCAACGCATCCCCTGGCTTCTCCTTGTGCTTCTGTGTGTCGTGTGCTGTAGCCTGAATCTGGTGCATGTACCAGACGTAAATCAGGACCAGAAGAGAGCCAAACGGACAAAGTCATGGCTCAGTGAGGGGACGCATGTGGTGTAACTCACTCTCTGACAGCTCTGATAGAGCTGCACCGCCTTTTTCCAGAGCACTGGGACGAGAGAGTGTCTGCTCCGTGGTGGAGGTCACAGTGTGGTTCATTCAAAAAGCTCCAAACCAAGAAAAAAGGACATTCTTTAATATGTATGTGATTTTTGTAAAATAAAAGAATGTGGCATGCAGTTTCGGCACCGGTCAAAAACTACTGTTTTGTTGATTTTTAAAGTGAAAATGTGCACACACACACACACACACAAAAGGGTACATCCATTTAACAACTCGTATCCAGTTCAATCCACCTACCAACGTGTTTTTGGAGTGTGTGAGGAAACAAGAGCACCTGGAGAAAACCCACGCAGACACAGGGGGAACACACCACACTCCTCACAGACAGTCACCCGGAGGAAACCCACGCAGACACAGAGAGAACACATCACACTCCTCACAGTCACCCGGAGGAAAACCACGCAGACACAGGGAGAACACACCACAATCCTCACAGACAGTTAAAGGTAAAATAAAGTTATTTAAATGTTTAAGATACCCTCCATTTTTATTAATTCAAAGGGTAAATATGCCATTATTCTAATTATAAACTGCAAATATATGAAAAAGATATTAAACGATAATAATATGACTGTCACCGATGGAAACAAGCTTTAGTTCCAACTACACAACATAAATCTGCAGTTCCACAGAACGTTCCCAAACACTGTCATTGAGAAACACAAGTCATTTAACGATGGTTCAGACTGTAATTCACCAATGTAGTTACCACCATAGTTCCAGCTGTGGTTTTAGGAAACACTTACACGTCAACCACATCCTTCATGTGTAATTTGCCAATGCAGTTATTAACTATGCTTTTGGGAAAGCGTCATTGTCATTTGTTCATGTTTAAAAATGGAAAGTTACACCTCAGGGCCAGAATTAAAAGACGTTTGATATAGGCTCCCAGCAGCCAATAGAAAGACAGACGGTGGAGTTTAAGGCAGAGCAGCGGCCTCCTGATATGAGGTGTGTGTTTATTGTGTTTTAAAGCAGGCAGTCCGGACATATCTCTGTTCTCAGTGGCATTTCTCTGGTACAGTCTGTATAATCCATCACCTCGAAGGTGGAGCCCTAAGAGAAACAATAACAGCTTAAAAACCAAGAGAGATTTAATGGCTCAGAGCTCCGATGACTAAACAAAGCTCTGTGCTGCACTCTCAGAAAGCGATGGCAAAGCGGTGGTAAACGTTTTAATGCACAAACGCAGGGACTACAAAGGAAACGTGTGGAGAGTGACATTAAAAGTTTCAATTCCTCGGTTCTAATTGCAGCGGATATGACACCTTGGCTGAGGTTCCCTTGAGCGTTGGCAGCAATGCGCCTTAAATGAGGTGTTTGTGTTGAAGCGAGTGGAGCTCTATTGCTTTAATGGGCTGGAATCTGCACTACACTACAGTGAGGGATTATTATTGTCCTAAATCACCAGCCAGAAAGAAGCCGGCTGTATGGGACTTCCATTAATCATGTCCACTAAGTTTCAGCAGGCCTTGATTAAACACAGATCTCTCTCTCTCTCTCTCTCTCACACACATACACACACACACACCAGGCTTTAGGCTAGCCGATTTTCCAACAGTCAATACGCCTGGCTGCCTATTGGCTCAGTTCATTCAGTGCAGTTTGTTGTGGAACAGCAGAAATGGACAATGCCAGTGGTTGAAAAGGCAGTATTCCACCAGGGTTCGATTCCCAGCTCAGGTATAAGAGCTTCTGTCACCACAGGCACATTAGCTCAAATCTCTAGCACCATTAACATGCCACTGGGTCATTCAGCTGCAGAACATTTGCCAGATACCATTAATGTAACCATATTAATATTAACCAGAGCTTTGAAGATGTCAATTAGCTGTCGTTGCATAATTAATCCTGCACTAATCAAGTTGAGTATTATTCCCTCTCTTCAATAACCATAAATAAACCAGTTCCACCATTAGAAAACCACACAGGAGCACTTTGCAGTTCTACAGTTACAGACTGTAGTCCATTTGTTGTTCTGCATACTTTCATCAATGAAGCAACTCTTACTTTAAATTACAACGTCAAAATTGTGATGCTCCACCGAGCTGTAATAAGGAGAAGAGAGTCTCATACTTACAGCAGGCTCATCACTGCAGAGACTACACTATGTAAATTTGTGAGGAGGGCAAAAATAAGAGCCTACCCGGAAACACTGAGCACAAGAGAGGAACACACCCTCAAGGGGGCGCCAGTCCTTCACAGGGCGACACACACTCTAACCTATGACCACTTTTTTTTTTTTTTGTCGCCAATCAACTTGTGTTTTTTGAGCATGAGGGGAAACCCACACAGACAAAGGGGGAACACACCACACTCCTCACAGACAGTCGCCCGGAGGAAACCCACACAGACACAGAGAGAACACACCACACTCCTCACAGACAGTCACCCGGAGGAAACCCACACAGACACAGAGAGAACACACCACACTCCTCACAGACAGTCACCCGGAGGAAACCCACACGGACACAGGGAGAACACACCACACTCCTCACAGACAGTCACCCGGAGGAAACCCATGCGGACACAGAGAGAACACACCACACTGTAAGCCCGGATAAGTTGAGTTTACTTAAAAAATTTGAGGAAACCGGTTGCCTTAAAAAGTTAAGTAATGTGCAATGAAAACTTGAGTCAGTTTAACTTAAAATGTCAAGTTGTTACACCTAAAGGTTAAGTTGATTTAACTTTTTTGTTTTTGTTATACCAATTCCTTTACCTAGTGATTCTACTTAATATCTTAAGTTGAAATAAATTAAATTGATTTCTACTTAATTTTCTTTTTAATCCTATTTAACTTCATTATTGATTAGAAATATTAATGGAAATATAAGACAGACCAATACAGTTCTTTTCAGTGCTTTATTATTTCCTTGAAATATAACATCAACAAAGGGACATAATGCACTACCCTGAAAATTTGCTCGCATAACTGAAACCTTCTTAAGCAATTCCACATAGAATTAGCATTGAATAAATCACAATCAGGCTTAGTTGCTCAAATGGTATACAAAGTTGTACTCACAAATATAAAAAATTAGAGAAAACGACCTTTGAGAAAATGAGCTAAATCTTAAATCTGAGCTAAAGCTGTCCTGACATAGATAATGTGGCCATTGGGAAAGAAAACAGACAGAGAATATGACTTCTCTAAACTTATGCTTCCTAATGACAAAATTCTAATAAAATTACAGCCAAACAGGTGCGCACACAAATTTTAGGCCATATTGTGTACACTGCAAACAGTGCACAAGAGCAAAAATATAAATAACAAATTTTGTACATGGAACAGTAACCTTCCTGAATTCAGTTAGCAAGCTGATTTCTTAAAGTTTGAATTTTGGGTGGCAGTTCACGACTACCCAGGTTGAGCATTACCTGCTGAATAAAGCAGAAAGTGTTTTTCATGCCCTTAGGGTAGTCCAGGTGAAGAGCATAGATGAGACCAAACAGAAGACAGGTGGCCTGGGGTAAATTGGCCGGGTCATCCATCACCACAGTGCCTTTCAAGATGATCCCCACTTTGGATGGGTTTACTTGAGGGTGTTCCTGATCAACACAGAGGAGTCCCACTGAAGTTTGGCTGTATGAGTCCTTGTCAGTTACATCCTAACAGAAAAAATTAAATTAACAAACAAAACAATCAAGTTAATTGATGTGTTGTCCACCAAATACCAGAGTTGCTTTGAATTGCCATATAGAAACTGGAAACTGCCATATACATCTGGAAACCATGTAATTCTGTCCAATAATGGTTTGAAGAATTTCAGGCCTGTATATTTACTATTCTGGTGTATATGCGTCCTGTGTTTTAACACAGATTTACCCCTCCTCAGCATAAACTAGTGCAGAATCCGATTTAGATTTAGTTTATATCAATCTGTATCTTTGATACACTTCAGAAGAATTGTTTACATGATTTTACCAATTAGCCCATATGTAGTCAAATAACTCATCAAAAAGGTTGTGATTAAAATCCAGATATATCTTTAATTTAAATTGCAGGTGTAAGACTAACATTACTAATAAACTCTGGAAATGTACTGTCACAAAAACATGTTTAACAAGTACATGCTGAAACCACCTCACTCAATTGGCATACAGAACACAAAATAAACATTTATTTGTAGCTAACATGGGGCAGCCATTTCAGGCAGCTGGTATTACGTCTTTCCTTACCAAAATGTATTACATAATTTTAAAAGAAACAAAAATATTAATATAAAAAAAAAAAAGAAAAAAGAATGATTGCATCACAAACTGCATAACGACATTTTACACAATGACCCTGTGCTCCAGCCTCCCACAGTCTGAATGTGGAACAGTAGCAGCAAATGAGAATATAACCCATTTTTTTTTAGCTTAAATGTATAAAGTTTTCTTTTTTCTTTTTAAACTACACATGTGTTTGATAATGAAGTGTACATAATTTGTGGATGTTTTTTTTTTTTTGGACAATGCCCTTCCATTAAAGTAATTCTGAAGACGATTTTGAAGTGTAACAGTCAAAACTATACGATTAATGGTGTGTATATAAACAACTGAAAAAAAATCAATAATAGAGATGGTCCAAAAACCATTGGTTGGGCAACCAAATTAAATATTTAGTAAAAAACTAATATTTTATAAAATAATAAAATAAAATTCAACAGAAAAAAATGAACATTTACAACAAATTCAATTACTTACAAAGGATGTCTTGAAGAAGGTAGAGGGATCATCCCCCAAGATGATTGGCAAGCCCCGAAGACAAAGGCATCTGATGTCTGCAGGCTCAGTGGTCTGCAAAATGCAGAACACAGCAAATGTTAGTTAAAGAAGCGTATGAGTATTTATCTAAAAAGAGTCAGGAGAGATGCCATGAAAGCAAAAGACACAGGGAGATGACAAGAGAAGAGATTAAAGAGAACATGCAGGGAAGTAGGAGAAATTAGATTAAATGGAGACTCCAAAGTGTCCGTAGGTGTGAATGTGTGTGTGTGTGTCTGTGTTGCCCTGTGAAGGACTGGTCCCCTCCAGGGTGTATTCCCGCCATGCGCCCAATGATTCCAGGTAGGCTCTGGACCCACCGTGACCCTGAACTGGATAAGGGTTACAGATAATGAATGAATGAATGAAGATTAAATGGATAGAAGGATAGACTTGACAACTCACCTTTGTCTGTCGTAAAAGGTCAGCCAAAAGCTGACCAGCAAGTCCTTTCTTCTTTCTGAAGAGGTCCATCAGCCTTGGAGAGAACTCGTCAAGGGCATCAAAGAACTGTTCTTTGAGATTTTTTCCTACCACTCTGGTGAACTCGCAATATACCTAAAAAATAAAGCAAAGCAAACCATGCATATACCTGTGGTTAAATGTGCCCAATATATGACCCATTAAGTGATGTGTCACACAACTTTAACCAACACAAAGCCATGACAAATGTAAGCACAACTGAACATCTACTACAAAAAAAAAAAAATGATTCAATATATATTTATAATACAAAAGACTACCATCCTTTGTATTGACAATACTTTAATACTTAAAACAGTCATACAAACCTGGCTTTCTGTAAAAAGTGCTGGCCAGCGATGTACCACTTGGCTGATGGCAGGCTTGTCTCTGATCATTTCTTTTCTCCGAAGAGCAAAAGTTACATCCATTTCTTTCCTAACAAGAGATTAATCCGAAATTAATCGCTGGTCGAGTTGGCAGAAGAACTGTAGCAGAAACCGCCTGTTAAACTGGTATAAACAAAAAATGCCGCTCAAAAAACAGCGCGTTCTGGTGAAAAATATTCGTCGACTTTGTTAAACAAAGATTCCACTTCACAAAGTCGGTTAAACTTCGGTTAAAAATCACTCCGCCACACTTCTTGCAAAAGCCTTCAACAGTTGAAAAACAACACGTCCGTCAACAAGTAAAAGCTTGACATTAAAACAAAATCATCTCTGCTCGCAAACTGCCGTCTACCAAATTATCTGCAGGACTGCGTAATACGCCGGTCACACTGGTTGAAATGCACCAAAACTCCAACTTGCCTGATAACGTCTCTGGCCTGACGCGCCAAAAGCAAGCTGAAAAAATAAAATGGCGGGTTACACGTGAAAAGTCCCCAGTTTTCTGTTAAATTACCTTAATTTAAGCTTTTAAGTTAATCATTTAAAAACGTACAAATTTAAGTTCATTAAACTTAAAACTGTTAATACATTTAAATGTGTACTAATATGAGTATAATGTACTTACATTTGATAGTAATGCAATAAAACTTAAACTGTTAAGTTCAATGTACATAATTTTTTTAAGTAGATATAAAATCCGGGCTTACAGTGCACACTCCTCACAGACAGTCACAGCTGTGACAGAGACACTACCTGCTGCTCCACTGTGCCGCCCTATTTGAATGCAATGTTTATTAAAAACTCAATCACACAACAAAAGAATAAAAAAATACAAATAAAAATAAAAAACACACCATAATCACTGCTTGAACTTGGTAGATATAAAACTTGAGTTCATATTTCCCATCTGACTATTTACATGTTTTGACTCTGGGTTTAATGCGTCAGTGTGAACGCTAAATGAAACTGGACCTAAACGCTGCTGTAAATCATGCAGAGGTTTGGTCCACAGCACAGGAACTTGTCTGGGATTTTAAACACTGGAGTCATTGGAGTGGAGCTGGAAGGAAGACAGTGTGTTTATGGTGTCCGTCTAACTGTGCAGAATAAAACCATGCCTCACCCATGTTCTCGCTTCCTTCAGAAATACACTACATTAATATCGTCTGAGCTCTTACTTTGTTGGTGTACAGTTTAGTATTTCAGAAGCATTTCTTACAGGCTTTGATATTTTTAATCATACTGTGATGTTCTAAAGAGACAGACCAACAGGAACCTCTGAAGAGACCCAAATGTCAGTATGAGAGATAAGTGTGTGTGTGTATCAAGACCAACCAAAACCAGTCATACCATGGAGACTTCCTTGTAATGCATTGAAGCTGAAGTTATGTCAGGGTTAGTGTAGGGTTTAGGACTTGAGTAAGTGTTAGGGTTAGAAGTGTAGTACTTTTGGTTACCACTGATGGATTGGAAGTCTGTATTATGACCCTACAATGTATGGAAAATTTAGAGCTAGAATTAGGATTAGGGTTAGTGTTAGAGTAAAGGTACAGTTCCTTAAAAGGTTCATTACATTCTTTTCTCCAAAAGAGAGGAATACTTCCCCAAAGTAATACCTTTACAGTAGAAGGAAGAAGAAAAATAAACATTCAATGGAAGTGGATGTAAAATCCACTTTTCTATTGGTCCATTCATCATCATGAAGTCAATGTGAAGGACAGCTGCTGTGTTCAAATAACAAAGTAAACTAAACAATTGACTGAAAAGTAGATATGTTTTAATGGAACAGTGATGATTTTTCTGATTATTTCATAGAACTGTGTAAAATAGAGCAACATTAGTCCTGGAGATGAAGAGGGAGGGGTGTATGAAATCTTTACGACTGCAGTGAGAGTTTTCCTGAGAGTGTAGTTAGGGATAAACTAAAGGTAAGTCACCACAAAAGAAGTGGCAGCCTTAAGCAATGGACCCACAGTGCCTGAAAACCGTGTGTGTGTGTGTGTAAGAAACAGCACAATCATAGCTGTTAACCCTGGACTTTTAAGGTTTAATTGGTTGTGGGTAAAGGGCCCTGAGCGCCACGCCTCCACTCCTCAACTCCTGCGTTTATAATGAGAACATAATGATCAGCGCAGTCTTTCAGTCACTCGCCTGATGAGCTCTTAATTGTCGGCTTCACTCAGGAAGCACATCTATGAGGGGTTTATCCTGTATATTAAAGACTGTGTGTGTGTGTGTGCTCATGTATATAAATGTGTGTGTGTATATAAACAGCACTGTGGAGACATCAGATCAGAGAAAAACCTTAATTTATTTCCAGCCGCTAATTTCCTGTCTATCCTTTACCTTCAAAGTAAACTGCAGGTAAACTGTTGCAGCCCCTGCTAAGTTCTGTCTTAGATGTTGGTTTCATGTTTTGTTGCATGTGATCAACGCAAGTCTCTACATTTCCTCAGCGCTCAGGACCCCCACAGAGCAGGTGTGATGTGGTGGTGGATCATTCTCAGCGCTGCAGTGACACTGACGTGGTGGTGGTGTGTTAGTGTGTGTTGTGCTGGTGTAGAGTGGATCAGATGAGCTACTGTCTCTGACTTTACATCTACAAGGTGGACCAACGAGGGAGGAGTGTCTCACAGAGTGGACAGAGAGTGGACACAGGGTTTAAAAACTCCAGCAGCACTGCTGTGTCTGATCCACCATGCAAATCATACCTGCTCTCGGGGGGTCTTAAAATATGCAGAACAACAGGGACTACAGTTTGTGATTGTAAAGCTACAGAGTGCTCCTCTATGATCATTGGTGCTGAGAAAACAAAAAGTGAATGTGGAAATTGGTGGCTTTAATTTATAGAATGGACATTTAATGACACACAGATCTCTCTCTCTCTCTCGCATTCTCCCCCCCTCTCTCTCTGGACAGAGTGAGGTACAGTCAGAATTCTCTGATCAACACACTGACACATCCCCTTTCTGTTGATGTACAGGTGTTTCTAAAACAATTAGAATATCATTAAAAAGTTAATTTATTTCACTAATTCAATTCAAAGAGTGAAACTCATTATATAGATTCATTACAAACAGAATTATCTATTTCAAGAATTTATTTCTTTTAATGTTGATGATTATGGCTCACAGCCAGTGAAAACCCAAAAGCCATTATCTCAGGAAATTCGAATAAGCCCAAAAAAAAAAAAAAAAAATAATACATAAATGTTGGCCTACTACTGAAAAGTATGTTCAGTATCTGCCCTCAATACCTGGTCAGTGCATATTCATTTGCATGAATAACTGCATCAACGCAGAGTGGTGTGGAGGCAATCCTATAGCAATGCTGAGGTGTTATGGAAGCCAAGGTTGCTTTGATAGCGGCCTTCAGCTCTGCATTGTTGAGGCTGGTGTTTCTCATCTTCCTCTTGACATTATCCTTTGGATTCTCTATGGGATTTAGGTCAGGCGAGTTTGCTGGCCAATCAAGCACAGTGATACTGTGGTTATTAAACCAGGTATCACTTTTGGCAGTGTGGACAGGTGCCAAGTCCTGCTGGAAAATGAAATCCACATCTCCATAAAACTTGTCAGAAAAGGGAAGCATGCAGTGCCCTAAAATGTCCTGGTAGATTGCTGTACTGACTTTGGATGTGATATAACACAGTGGACCAACACCAGTAGACGACACGGCTCCCAAACCCTCACTGACTGTGGAAACTTCACACTAGACTTAAGCAGCTTGACTGTGAGCCTTTCCGCTCTTCCTCCAGACTCTGGGACCTTGATTTCCAAATGAAATGCAAACTTTACTTTCGCTCAGTGTCCAAAGTCTATTTTCAGATTACAGTCCAGTCCTTTTCTTCCTTGGCCCAGGTGATACGCTCCTGGTGTTGTCTCTGGGTCATGAGTAGCTCGACATAAGAATGCGACACATTTAGCCCATGCACTGGATACATCTGTGTGTGGTGGCTCTTGAAGCACTGACTCCAGCAGCAGTCCACCCCTTGTGTTTTCTAACACACCTTTTCCTTCCTCTCAACTTTTACATTAATGTGCTTGGATACAGCAGGAGGGTGTCAATTGCTGCTCTCTGGACATCTGTCAGGTCAGCAGTCTTCCCCATGATTGTTTAGTCTACTGAACCAAACTCTGGGACCATTTTAAAGGCTTAGGAAAACTTTGCAGGTGTTTTGTGTTGATTTTTGTAACTTTCTGAGATAACCCAACATTTTCATTGGCTGTGAGCCATAATCATCAACATTAAAATAAACTGCTGAAACACTGTTTGTAATGAATCTATATAAATATGAGTTTCACTTTTTGAATTGAATTATCTTTTTAATGCTCTTGTAATTAATTTATCTAGATAAATTCAGTGGAATTATATTTATAATCATTAGTGTGGTCACGCCCTTGTCCTGTCATGTCCATTTTCCCTGCCATGTGCTCTCTTAGCATATGGCTCTGTTTGCTATTGTTCATGTCTCCGCCCTTGTCCTCGTCAGCCTCGTTTGTAATCCGTCCCCCTCATTATCTGTTCCAGGTGTCCATTGTCTGTGTTTGGTATTTAAGTCCTCGTGTAACTTCCTAGTTGTCAGTCATTTGTGTTGTTTCGCTTCCATTGTTGCTGTGTCACCTTGTTCTATCCAGTCTGTCCGTCTCTGTCATTTCTTCATGTTGTTTCATTTCCAGTTGTTTTGTTTCTCTTCGTTTCCCAGTCTAATCTGTCTTTGCTACTGTCTCATTTCCTGTTGTCGTTTGGTCTCATCTGTTCCCCACTTCGTGTTTGCCCTCAAACCAGTTTGTGTTATCTTTTGTTTAATAAAATTTGCTGTGTTTTTAGCAAGTGCGTCCACCTCTGTTAGTCCTCCCGCGTTCCTGACAAGTGTCTACTGATTTTTTACAAAGTTTAAATTCTGATATTTCTATGTGTTTGTGTTTCCATATGTTTGTGAGGGAGATAAATACATAGTGAGATATGCATGACAAACTGGCAAGAGGAGACTATTATTTTAAATTTTTCTTTAACTTTATTATAATATCTCAGTGGGTGGAAATGTGGCAAACATGATGATATATGATGCTGTCACACAGATATAGGGTCCTGGGGTTGTAGCCTCTCCAGGGTGGTGTTCCCACCTTGTGCCCTGTGATTCCATGTAGTCTCCAGACCCACCGCATCCCTGAAGCAGTTTCAGAGAATGAATGAATATCTAATATCAGAGAACAAACATCAAAACGAAAGTTTTGATATTTTTTTAAATTGAAAAAAAGTCTCTTAATTTCTGTTTCAGGGTAAAAATAAGTAATAAAATATAAAACTGCCTTAAATTCACACATTTTAAAATGAGTTAATTTTGACAGCACAACTTAAAACACGTATAAATTATGGCACAGTAATCCACAAACTAAACAACAAAATATAATCTAAATTTACCTGATAAACCTTCTCTTCTCTAAACATTGCTATAAAACACATTTTTAAAATGGATGTGCACTTCACAACTTTTAATTGCCAAAGTGCACCTTCATCATCCAAGGAAGGTCGTCTAAAGTCAGCCTATACTTAGCACCAAATGATGCTGTAATGGTAGCCACCTGGAGAGAGATTTGAACTCGTGAGTCCTGGCTGTTACAGAGGAATCTTGAAGGCTGAACTAATAACTAAAACATATATTTCCCAAAACACAAGGAGATAAGAAAAATGAAAACAAAGAAATACTTGCGACATTTGAGAAGACAGAGATAGGAGCCTTTTTGGGGTATCCAGAAATGACCCATCCAAACCAGAGAAAGAGGGTCCCAGGAGACTCAGGGGACAGAGGAAGGGTGAGAGGACTAGAGAAAACCCCAAGGCAATTCTAGAAAAGACAAAATGAGGGGGAGGGGGAGAGTGAAATCTCTCAACCCTCTACCTTTACCTGGCTGTGTCTTTAGCCCAACTGAGACATAAGAGCCAGCAGAGAGGGGAGGGCCCTGCAGGCTTATGTAACCACTGTTTTCAGGTGTTGGATGTTTATCTTGATTGGCCCTGGTGCTGCACTGCCTCCCCCTTGTGGCAGGGGCAGGAATAGCAATAGAGTCAAATCTTACTGTTTCTAGCTTGTGTTTAAAATCACTAGTAAAAATGGTTCTTAAGGCAGCACTGCCTTTGAGGAACAATGAATGTAACTGTTTACCAGCCAAAGCCAATGAACTGAATTGGTTAAACGCAATACATGCACACATATATTTCAAAGGCATTTCCGGCAGTCAGAGCAGGCAACCCATGGGGTTCTAGCTTCAACGGTTTATAGTGTGGCATTTGAAAATCTCCGCTCTGTGTGTGTTAACCAATCACATTAATCACAGACTCTCGGCTGGAAACCCATTACATTTGTTCTTCCTAATCATCAGCGCTGCCTTTAATAATAATAATAATAATTACAATAATATTTTATTCATATAGAGTTTTTTTTGGGAACCCAAAGCACTTACACAATAACACACAAAACAAAGACAATCACAGCAACACAATAAGTACAAGAGAATGCATGGCAAATGGATTTTGTCCCAAGATTTGTGTTTGAGAGAGAGAGAGAGAGAGTGAGAGAGAGAGAGAGAGTGAGAGAGAGAGAGAGAGAGAGAGAGAGAGAGAAGAGAGAAGAGAAAATTATTTTTCTGTGGGGAGCTGGAGTAATGTGGATATCAATGATGTTTATGATGGATAATAAACATCTTGATGAAAATGGGGAGAGATGGAACCATTGCTGTCACAGTGTGGATCAGACACAGCAGAGCTACTAGAGTAATTATTCTTTACTGTTCTAAGAACAGCCCTCCCACCAAAATTGTTCAATCCTATAACGACATTATCTTCTGTTCCAATGAAATATATCATGGGTGAGAAGATGGCAATTATAACTGATATTGTATACCGTTTACTTGTGACTTAATAAGAGGACACATTCATAACACATCCAAAGCTGCTATAGTAATTTCCATTTTTTCTGTATGTCTACTCTTTTTCCTGCACGTTCTCTTTATCTAAACACAGTATGAGCCTAATTTAAATTCAACAAAAGTGGGAAAGTGTCTAGTAGAACCCCTTGTGGCTTTTATCCATCCATCCATCCATTTTCTGTAACCGCTTATCCAATTCAGGGTCACGGTGGGTCCAGAGCCTACCTGGAATCATTGGGCGCAAGGCGGGAACACACCCTGCAGGGGGCTGTGGCTTTTATTATTTTGTTTAGTATTGTATGTTTCCATTTTTTTTTTTTGTATTCCAATATTCAAATATATTGCGCATATCAAAGAAAAAAAGGTATAATTAAAATGTTCGCTCCACAGAGTGATACTTCAGATCATTTTGTGGAATTGAGTGTGGCACGACGTTCAGAAGCAGAGCTTAACCTCGTATTTCAACTGAATCTTATATCACTAAATGCATCCTTTGGCTCTTCCACTCAAACACAAATAAAACTCAACCCCAGGATATGACGGAATATTCCTCCACATGTCAATTCACACTGTATGAATATCTTGGGTTTATTTTTACTGCTTGTTTTACAGTAGGTAAAAGGCCAATTAATTTTTACTGAATCGGGAGTGTTTACTGTTTGGAAAAACTGCGGAAATGGTCAGTTTGGAAAAAAAAAAATACTCTGGTAATTACTGTACCCCACATCCACAGGTAAAATCCTGTCCCAATCGGGTCATCTGTTTCCCATTTACCAGGGCTACATATAAACACCAGAACTTTTTTTCTGGAGCTAACAGAATGGAAAGCAGCATATGATGAGAAAACAATATTTGTATTTCATAAAAACTGTATTGGATTAATCTTGTGAACATGGCGTTAAATTGTCAGATAAAGAAAGAGAAGTGTGGTCTTATTTTTCACTGTGAATGACATGTTTGAGAATGTCGGTGTGAGCTCTCTGAAAGGGGCTGGGGGTTCACGCAGGGCCAAGTCGTCCTGAAGCTCATTTCAGATCACAGCAGCAGTTTGAGAGGGACGTGATGGTGGACCATTTGTCAGAGTCTATGGAGCTGCTTCCAGGTGAGGCTCTTCATCACCGCAGGAGCCTGAATGACACATGCAAATGGCTCCAAAGAGCTCAGGCAGATCCAGAGGGCAGAAAGAAGCTTAGCGTTGCTTCAACACCCATCTATTTCGATTAAGCGCCCATACTCACCTCCCTTCTGGTCATTCATGATCAGCTAAAGCTTTGATCTACTCAGGTTGAACGTGTCTGGCCTATCTCGCTTAGCAATTCCATAATAATGGAGCTGATGCTGATGCTGATGGTAATGATGGTAATTACCTTGACAACAATGATGAGGAAATGACATGAGATGCCCATACATTCAGTGTGTAACCCATAGTTACGGCTGGGATTTTGACATAAGAGACAGAGGCATGAAGGCGTCAGAGTGACAGTGGAGCCAACAGACCTGACAGAATAAATCCACAGGGAAGATTAGCATGCATAAATATTTTACACCATTAATGAGGGCATGAATGCATAATTTAGCCCATTGTATTTTCCTGAGCTCCATAATTGTGATTATTGTACGTGTTGTTAATGTTAAAGGATAAGCACCTTTAGTTAATGGACTTCTCTGAACAATCCACATCACTGGAGCTGCTGAATTAAGCTCAGAAAACATATTTATTTTAGTGTACAACTGAGGAATTAAGGAAAATTGATGGAAAGACCAGATGACCTCAGGAGCCCCACTAGTTCTTGCCAGTTATGACTGGCCAGAATGCAGAAGGTTTCAGCACTAGTTCTTCAGATTCTGAGGTGATTACCACACAGTGACCACAACAGCTCAGTTCAGCATTTTAGATCCAAGCAGGGCATGAAGCAGAAGATACCTTCATTTATGGAACAGTTGTACCATGTTCTATATTAACTGTTAGTTTTACAGTTGTGTTGGTTTCATACGCCATGTTTCTTCTCCAGGAGTTTTATTCTTTTATTTTCCACAGTTGTATAATGAAAGATTACAGAGATCCCCCTCTCCTTCTGGAGAAGAGAATGTAATGAACCTTTAGGGAACTCATTTTAAAGTTACATTTACACTGTTTGTACCTTTTCATGAAAATAATATTCTTGTATTTCTTTTAACACTAGTAATATAAATACCTATTTGGTAATTAATTGTTATAATAGTTATTATTTGTCTACTGGTAGTTTTATGGTATAATAATGTGAAGATATGTAAACTGGTCATCACTTTGGACTGGTGGTGTCATTCCAGTGCAGATACAGAGGCAGATTCATTGACTGTCTGTGAAGAGTGTGGTGTGTTCTCTCTGTGTCTGTATGGGTTTCCTATGGGTGACTGTCTGTGAGGAGTGTGGTGTGTTATCCCTGTGTCTGCGTGGGTTTCCTCTGGGTGACTGTCTGTGAGGAGTGTGGTGTGTTCTCTCTGTGTCTGCGTGGGTTTCCTCCGGGTGCTCCGGTTTCCTCCCACGCTCCAAAAACACACGTTGATAGGTGGATTGGAGACTCAAAAGTGTCCATAGGTGTGAGTATGTAAGTGAATGTATGAGTGTGTGTCGCCCTGTCAAGGACACCTTATAGGGTGTGTTACTGCTTTGCACCCAGTGATTCGGGGTAGGCTCCGGACCCACCGCCGCCCTGAACTTGATAAGGGTTACAGACACTGAATGAATAGATTACCAAAGAAACTCATTTGTAACTCGAGTTGTTTAGTTTTGTAGCAATTTCACTCTGTTTACTTTCATACAGCTAGCACTCTCCTGAATTTAGAATCAATTCAAACTTAAGTAATAACTACAGTAAAAATAAAAAAAAAAAATTACCCAGCTATGAAGCAGAAAGAGGGAAATATCCACACCTCGGTTAATTCTTTTCAGTGCTTGGTGTCTCCATCGTCTAAAACCCCCAGATGCTATTTCTTTGCTGTGAGCAGAAAGAGAGAAAGCATAGCATACAGGACAAGACCCCCTTTTACAATTCTTTTCTGTCACCTGTTGACTTACACAGGGCTTAGTAAACACATCTAATGGTGAGGAAATATTCACTGAAAAATAGATAAATAAAAGTTATTTTTTGAGTTGTTTTAATATAATGATGAGAAGGAAACTGACCAGTGGTGTAGACAGTTATAGTACCATTAATAACCATTCTAGGTCTCTTTAAGGTCTCTTTGAGGAGTGTCTGTGTGTGGCACAGGACTCAAGGCTGAGTATTCTCTCAGTTTTGGGCTGAAAAATATCTCCATCACTGGGTCAGCGTGGGCTCTGTATTTATTTTTGCCCAGGCGCTGTAGTTTATTCTCCTCTGTAAATCCACAGGCTTCTGTGGCCCGAATAATTTATACAGCTCCGCCACCAAAGCCCCGCAGCACAGTGGCCTTCCAGGGCCTCTCCGCACTGGCGCTGTAATATCTTTCAAGACTGCCATGTTCTGCACCTTGGGACACACCTCGGTAGAGGAAACATCTCTTGAGAAATAATCCCCTATGAAAAATAAATACACCGCGATGTGCTGTGCGTGGTACTTTCAGAAGAATGCAGTCAGAGACCACCCTGACTTTATTTCATGTCGTCTATAAACAGCAATCACACACAAGTTCTGATTTTTATTTGCTCCTCTCTCTTAACAATGAAAAATTTAAGACAGAAGGCTTTTCAATGAGAGACACTAGCTCAGGGTCGTTATGAGTTCATTAGTCTCCACTAATCTGCTTTATGTGTTCAGGGTTTTGAAATGTGGAATTGTTTTTATTTTTTTTCCACTCTCTCTTTGGTGATAATGTTCTTCACGTGAGTATTTTGGTGGGTTGGACCTATCAGAGGCTCAGAATAGTAGCCTCATTTGCATAATTATGGCCTTTACACAGTTGAGAGTTGTTTGGGGCTTCCTTGGGGGTTATTTGTGCACCTAAATATATGTTGTGGGTTGGTTTTGTAGGTGTGTGTGTGTGTGTGTGTGTTTGTGTGTGTGTGTGTGTGTGTGTGTGTGTGTGTATGTGTGTGTGTGTGTGTTTGTGTGTGTGTGTGTGTTTGTATGTGTGTGTGTGTGTTTGCATGTGTGTGTGTTTGTGTGTGTGAGTGTGTGTGTGTGTGTGTATGTGTGTGTGTGTTTGTATGTGTGATAAGAATATCCAGACACTGAATAAAGGCTTTGCTGGCCCTTGCCATACAGCAAGCTCAAGCCGATCTCACACCCTTGTTCCCTATGCCCTTCTTAGGGCATATTAACTAGTACACTTTACCAATAATAGCTGTGACTCCCATCTCTCCTCTTTTGCACCCTTTGCTGCACTGGTGTCAGAAGTGGGATCTCCTTCAATTCCAGGACAGAGGGGAATTAACACTAAACTGGATGGAGGACAGCAGCAGAACAACGACTCCTGGAGCACTGGTGAGACATGGGAAACAGAAACACACACATACACATCACTACTCTTCTCTTGCTCTCCTGTTCCTTTCTTTTTTTCTTCTCTTCTTTCCCTCTGTCTCCACTCCTTCTTCACTTCCTCTCCTCCTCCTTTCTTCTTTTCTCTTCTCTTCTCTCCTTCACTTCTCTTCTCTTTTCTCCTCTCTCTTTCTTCAATATTTTTTGTTCTCTTCTCCTCTTCCCTTTTTTCCGCTTCTCTATATATGGAGTCTATATGGGATGTACTGAGTCATCATACTCATTACACTATCACTGAATTTGAGGAGAACCAGTGGCAGATTTATGAAAGTGCTCAGTAATGCATGGATAGATTTAAATTTCCATGTTATTAAATTAATAATCAGTGATCATACTACTGTAGAGCAAAGCCAGGCTTCCACATTCATCAGCCGTCCTCCGACCGAACCTGATGTATCTTTTATTTCCAGTTTACAGGCTCCGCTCATAAACCTCGCCATCAAAGCGGTTTTATTTGTATGCTAATCACTCTCCCCTGGCACGCTGTACGTCTTCAGTTTGATTAGAGCTGCACTCATGAAGAGATGTTAATAAGATGTCAAACAGGAGTTGCTCTCGCTCCCTCTTGGTCTGCTGTTCCTCGCCTCCCTCCCCTCCCTGCTGTCACTCTTCCTTTTTCTCTCACTCTCATTCCCCCTCTCCATGGACTGCTTTGATGAGGTTTCCACTTTTACTGTATCTCCGAGAGCTCCATCAGTGTGGAGGCGAACTGGGGACTGCTGACAGACACTGCGCTCTGTTTTCTCTCTGGTTTTCTTCTGATAACAGCAATAAACATGTAGCGCTGTTCTCTTCTGGTTTCTTTTTTCTTCTCTTTGCATTTCTTCTCTGCTCCTCTGCTATTTTCTCATATTCCATTGGCTAACTCTCTCTCTCAAGAAAAAGAGTAAAATCTCTTCTTTTCCCTTCTCTCCTCTTCCCATCTCCTCCTGTCCTCCTCTCTTTTCGTTTCTCTTCTTTCCTCTTCCCATCTCCTCCTGTCCTCATCTCTTTTCGTTTCTCTTCTCTCCTCTTCCCATCTCCTCCTGTCCTCCTCTCTTTTCGTTTCTCTTCTCTCCTCTTCCCATCTCCTCCTGTCCTCATCTCTTTTCTTTTCTCTTCTCTCCTCTTCCCATCTCCTCCTGTCCTCCTCTCTTTTCTTTTCTCTTCTCTCCTCTTCCCATCTCCTCCTGTCCTCCTCTTTTCTTTACGCTTCTCTCCTCTTCCCATCTCCTCCTGTCCTCATCTCTTTTCTTTTCTCTTCATACCTCTTCCCATCTCCTCCTGTCCTCCTCTCTTTTCGTTTCTCTTCTCTCCTCTTCCCATCTCCTCCTGTCCTCCTCTCTTTTCGTTTCTCTTCTTTCCTCTTCCCATCTCCTCCTGTCCTCCTCTCTTTTCGTTTCTCTTCTTTCCTCTTCCCATCTCCTCCTGTCCTCATCTCTTTTCGTTTCTCTTCTCTCCTCTTCCCATCTCCTCCTGTCCTCATCTCTTTTCTTTTCTCTTCATACCTCTTCCCATCTCCTCCTGTCCTCATCTCTTTTCTTTTCTCTTCATACCTCTTCCCATCTCCTCCTGTCCTCCTCTCTTTTCGTTTCTCTTCTTTCCTCTTCCCATCTCCTCCTGTCCTCCTCTCTTTTCGTTTCTCTTCTTTCCTCTTCCCATCTCCTCCTGTCCTCATCTCTTTTCGTTTCTCTTCTCTCCTCTTCCCATCTCCTCCTGTCCTCCTCTCTTTTCGTTTCTCTTCTCTCCTCTTCCCATCTCCTCCTGTCCTCATCTCTTTTCTTTTCTCTTCTCTCCTCTTCCCATCTCCTCCTGTCCTCCTCTCTTTTCTTTTCTCTTCTCTCCTCTTCCCATCTCCTCCTGTCCTCCTCTTTTCTTTACGCTTCTCTCCTCTTCCCATCTCCTCCTGTCCTCCTCTCTTTTCGTTTCTCTTCTTTCCTCTTCCCATCTCCTCCTGTCCTCCTCTTTTCTTTACGCTTCTCTCCTCTTCACATCTCTTCCTGTCCTCCTCTTTTTTCGTTTCTCTTCTCTCCTCTTCCCATCTCCTCCTGTCCTCCTCTCTTTTCGTTTCTCTTCTTTCCTCTTCCCATCTCCTCCTGTCCTCCTCTCTTTTCTTTACGCTTCTCTCCTCTTCACATCTCTTCCTGTCCTCCTCTCTTTTCGTTTCTCTTCTCTCCTCTTCCCATCTCCTCCTGTCCTCATCTCTTTTCTTTTCTCTTCTTTCCTCTTCCCATCTCTTCCTGTCCTCCTCTCTTTTCGTTTCTCTTCTCTCCTCTTCCCATCTCCTCCTGTCCTCATCTCTTTTCGTTTCTCTTCTTTCCTCTTCCCATCTCCTCCTGTCCTCCTCTCTTTTCGTTTCTCTTCTTTCCTCTTCCCATCTCCTCCTGTCCTCATCTCTTTTCTTTTCTCTTCTTTCCTCTTCCCATCTCCTCCTGTCCTCCTCTCTTTTCTTTTCTCTTGTCTCCTCTTCCCATCTCCTCCTGTCCTCATCTCTTTTCTTTTCTCTTCTCTCCTCTTCCCATCTCCTCCTGTCCTCATCTATTTTCTTTTCTCTTCTTTCCTCTTCCCATCTCCTCCTGTCCTCCTCTCTTTTCTTTTCTCTTCTCTCCTCTTCCCATCTCCTCCTGTCCTCCTCTTTTCTTTATGCTTCTCTCCTCTTCACATCTCTTCCTGTCCTCCTCTCTTTTCTTTTCTCTTCTCTCCTCTTCCCATCTCCCCCTGTCCTCCTCTCTTTTTGTTTCTCTTCTCTCCTCTTCCCATCTCCTCCTGTCCTCCTCTCTTTTCTTTTCTCTTCTCTCCTCTTCCCATCTCCTCCTGTCCTCCTCTCTTTTCTTTTCTCTTATCTCCTCTTCCCATCTCCCCCTGTCCTCCTCTTTTCTTTACGCTTCTCTCCTCTTCACATCTCTTCCTGTCCTCCTCTCTTTTCTTTTCTCTTCTCTCCTCTTCCCATCTCCCCCTGTCCTCCTATCTTTTTGTTTCTCTTCTCTCCTCTTCCCATCTCCTCCTGTCCTCCTCTCTTTTCTTTTCTCTTCTCTCCTCTTCCCATCTCCTCCTGTCCTCCTCTTTTCTTTACGCTTCTCTCCTCTTCACATCTCTTCCTGTCCTCCTCTCTTTTCTTTTCTCTTCTCTCCTCTTCCCATCTCCCCCTGTCCTCCTCTCTTTTTGTTTCTCTTCTCTCCTCTTCCCATCTCCTCCTGTCCTCCTCTTTTCTTTACGCTTCTCTCCTCTTCACATCTCTTCCTGTCCTCCTCTCTTTTCTTTTCTCTTCTCTCCTCTTCCCATCTCCCCCTGTCCTCCTATCTTTTTGTTTCTCTTCTCTCCTCTTCCCATCTCCTCCTGTCCTCCTCTCTTTTCTTTTCTCCTCTCTCCTCTTACCATCTCCTCCTGTCCTCCTCTTTTCTTTTCTCTTATCTCCTCTTCCCATCTCCCCCTGTCCTCCTCTCTTTTTGTTTCTCTTCTCTCCTCTTCCCATCTCCTCCTGTCCTCCTCTCTTTTCGTTTCTCTTCTCTCCTCTTCCCATCTCCTCCTGTCCTCCTCTCTTTTATTTTCTCTTATCTCCTCTTCCCATCTCTTCCTGTCCTTCTTTCTCACCTTTTTTTCTCTCCTCCACCCTCCTCTCCTTCTTTTCCTCTATCCCTCTTCTTCTCTTTTCATAAAGAACCATTAAATAATGACAGCCACATTAATGTAATAATTACACATGAATAATAACTGTGTAACATTGATAAACCTGGATTCTGTTCATGGTTAAAATGCATCACTCTCCCACGCTTCACTGCTCTGATATAACAGCGACGCCTCAGTGAATACATCAGGTTCTTAACAGCTCTACAAATCAAATTATTCACACCTGAAAACAGAAATAAACAGCCCCTAAAGGACTGGGAGCCCCACCTTTCTTCTCCTCTCTTCCTCCTCCTCACTCAGCCAGACGGGTCATTTTCAGTGTGATGTTGTCCTCAGTGTTGTGCAAGAAAATGCCCCGCCTGTGTGTGTGTGGTAAGCATGACTTGAGGTATGTTGGGTCATTAACTCTGTTGTTCTCACTGTTCACGAGCTGCGCAGAGTGGCTCAGAA
Source organism: Hoplias malabaricus (assembly GCF_029633855.1). Taxonomy (NCBI): domain Eukaryota; kingdom Metazoa; phylum Chordata; class Actinopteri; order Characiformes; family Erythrinidae; genus Hoplias; species Hoplias malabaricus. Next base: position 440,631 of record NC_089807.1, on the reverse strand, counting down.
CTCAGTAATACACATGTATCAGAACCGGCTGTAAACAGTGGATTAACCTTGACTCTGTCCTGACTTTATTTGTTTATCTCCGGCTCCGGAGCTGAATTCAGACACAGTGAGGGACCCAAAGACCCCACAGTGCCCCCTGATGATGATGTATCCTTGGTTTCCATCAAAACTGGGTAGGGGTTCACTGGAGACCAACAAGCGTCCATAAATCCTGAACGAAACTGGTTCCAGAACCAGAGACTTTTTGTGGAAAAGAGCTACTAGGGTGAGGACGCCCTGTTGTGATTTTCTGCCCATCTTCAAAAGTCTTTTAGTGGCAAAAAAAAAAAACACTGACACATTCATTCAAGTTGGAAAACATTGGTCTTACACATTTTAGGTGTGACAGTGTGTGTATACAACAGCTCCTCTTTACTGACAGCACTGCCCACTTCTAATCTGGGAATGAATAGATCTAAATGAACTTCATTTGAATCAACAGAATAGATATTATCCTCATCCTTTCCCCTCCTTTCCTCTCCTCCTCTCCTTCTCTGCAGGAAAACATCAGATTTACTTGTGCATTCATCTTCTCTGTAACAGCATCCAACCTGTAACTGTGACTTCTTCTCTGTATCCATGGAGATGGGTGGAGCCAATTGTGGTGCAGCAACAGTGCCCTATTTAATGATTTCCCCCACAACCTCTATTTCTGGAAAGACTGAGGAGGGGTGCCATTATCTCCAGTAAAAACTAGGCCTATAAACGGTAAGATCCACCAAAAATGTGCCACATGATGTGTCCAGTGCCTACATTGCATCCCACGCTCTGGAAACAGGGATCTCTCCTCAGGAATAAGTAGGGAACAGAGGCAGGGAGTTAGTGTGTACCCCATGGTACACACTGCATCTGAGTTTGTGGATGTCAATTAAGGCTGGGAAACCATTCAGAAATATTAATGACAATAAATCGCATATTTAAACACATCATAAACCTGTCTGTCTTAGTTTTGTTGGAGTAGATGATCTCTACATCATATTTTATCGAACACTGCTCCCTGTGTGTGCCTGTATATTCAATGCTGAAGATGTGTGGTCTGGAGGTCAGGAAGCAAGAAGAAACAGCACACACACCACAGGACTGGAAGAAATTAAATCATCAACAATCAACTATGAATTTGGACAATGAGTACATGTTACTCAGATGATGTCCCTGAAAGTAGATATTTAATTCCCTGCAAACATTTGGCATTAAAAAAAATGCCATTGATGTGAGAGTGTAGTGAGGCGAAGTAAACAGAGACATTCTGACTTATTTGGCCTCGGTTCCACTGCTGCGTCACCAGAGCCATGACAAGCCATTCTGGACTGGTCTGGATTCGAGTTTCTGTTTCCAACTAAGCCCACTCAACAGAACTGAGCATTCCACGCCCATGCACAGTAAATTCACCCGTGTTAAATCAACACTATTAGTTGTATTAGTGATAACACATGCTCCAAAAACACAGGTTGGTAGGTGGATAGGTGACTCAAAAGTCTATGTAGTGTGTGAGTGAATGTTCATGCATGTTGCCCTGTGAAGGTCTGCTGCCCCCTCCAGGGTGTGTTCTTGCCTTGCGCCCAGTGATTCCGGGTTCACTCCGCACTGATCTGGATAAGCGATTACAGATGATGACTGAATGATTAAGCTCAGTCTTGGGGGAAGGTCTTGTTTGTCTTTGTTACAATGAAGATGAATCACAGAGTCGAGAGCAAGAGTCGACTCCAGTGAGACCAGAATCAGAGCCGTTAAATAAAATCTAGAATATTAATGTGATAGTGTAAAGACACTGTCACGACTATTACATTGACCACAATTTACTCAAAAGGACACAGGTTTCGGCTTCAAAGAAACTAGGATTCCATATTTATTTAAACAGATTAAGGTGGAGACGTTAAGGTACAAAGAGCCAAAATGATACTGGCACATGGCTCTTTTATGGTCTTTTAAGGATCACTTGCCCAGCTTCTTTACATCCTTCTCCTTCTGGTGTTGAACTTTTTTTTTTCCAAACACACCCTTACATAGGCTGTTTTTATTTTATCTTTCTGATGTAAACTGTATATCCAAGTGTACTGTTCAATGAGAGGGTTTCCCGCCCCTGACATAAGACCCTATTGTCACCTTAGGATCTATAAACTTTCAGAATTGAGCACCTTGACCTGCCTTTTTTTTTCCACCTGCTCTCGAGTCCACTGTCCTTCTGCTATTAAAGCCCCCTCCAACACTCTGGAAGCAGGCACATATCTGCTCTTCAGTAATGAGCTGAGCACAGTCCCCAGGCATCTCAGTCATCCAGGCCTGCGGCTCTCTAATTGTTTCTGTTTCACCTTTATTTAGAGAGGGACTGAACAGCACATGAATGCAGAAAGCCCCCTATACCTCCACCCACAACTCTCCACCTCTCCCAGCGGAGCAGAACCAGCTCAATTATAAAGTGCTAGGCTTTCTGTCAGACTGTGCACGCTACATAAGGGACCGCTGTTCATTGTGTGCCGTGAGCCTGTGGAAGTCAGACTGGCCTACAGAGGCTGCGATGCAAAGTCTAGCCCTATTTGGAGCGTGTGCTTTGGAAGTGCACTTTGTCTAAAACTTGTTGGCTTTCACTTTTTAAGGTCCTTTGCAAGCACCTGGTTTTTGTTGTTGTTGTTGTTTGCTGGGGTACATTGTGCCACAGCGCCCAGTGCATCTCCCCTGAAATCCTTTAGTGTAAAGAAAGACATTTCACATGATTCCAAAAGCTCTGCAGATGCCAGTTAGGAAATGAAAGGAATCATATAATTCGCAAGAACATCAAAGGAATTCACCTTCATTGAAAAGAAAAAATGGTTCCTTGATTTTATTTATTTATATTTTAATGTGAAAGGGTACATATAGTTAAATTGTCTGTGTTCATGTATAACATTTGGGTACATTGTACTCAGATCATACCCCTGGATGTACTTGATTTAATTCCATGCAGTCCTTTGAATTTAGTCACTTTTTTTCCATCAAATAATTTTTGGAACAAAATGGAGGACTGTTTACTGCCATGGTTCCTGGCCCTGCTCACAGCCACGCCCTCATTTTGTGAGGCAAAGAGAAATGCAACAACCCAGTGTGACTGGGATTTAAGGGCAAACAAGAACAGCCCAATACAGCGGTGTCAACAGATGGGCCCAGTCTCCCTGGTCAGGTACAAGCTCGGGAAGAGGGCAACACTTTGACCCAGCAGGCTCCCCCAGAGGTGGAGCTGAGGCAACATGACCCCTCTCACTCACACACACCATAATTACCTGTCAGAAAACACCTGGTATAGTGGACAGTATCTCCACCTGCCACATGGAAGACTGTGGTTGGGTTCCCCAAATGGGAGGATGCAGATTTTGGCGGCAGCTGTTGCCTTAAGGTTAAAGCAGCGAGGCTGAGACTGGAGGGTCATGACTGAAGTGCCCTTGGCAGCCCCTGCTATGGTTCTGTGTGTGTTCACAGCCCCAGTGTGTGTAGAATTGCTCACTATTGTGTGTTGGTGTTCACTAGCCTGGATGGGTTAAACACAGAGAAGCAATGTCCTTAAGGGGACTAATAAAGTTACTTTTTTCTTCTTTTTCTTCTGGAGTAATGGAGAGGTTGCTGTTAAAGCAGAGGCCAGGAGATGAAGCAGCAGATTGTGGATGATGTGGGAGACTGCAGACACTGCTCAGTTGCCGTTGTTGTAGTTACACTTAGTTTCACGTACGCTTCATTATGGCCAACCTGCTCCTGTGTCTTATTACTTTACACTGACTGCCACATCAGCAAGTTTTTTGGAAACTCCAGGTTGTGTATCCTGATGAATAAATAAGCCCCCCCAAAAAAACTAGCACTGCACACAGAGGGCATGCCCTGCAGCGCCTGGTCTTCTTCCAGGCTTTAACTTTCTCTATGACTTTAATGGAAGCCGAGTCAATACTGAGGGTGACAGAAGACTGGGGCCAGAATAATGAGGAGGATGAATAAGTAATCCAACAGACTTGAGTCTCTCTCTCTCTCTCTCTCTCTCTCTCTCTCTCTCTCTCTCTCTCTCTCTCTCTCGTCCTATACGAGCTGATTTAACATGTCTAAAACCTTGCCCTGGCAGAGATAAGTGTTCATACATATTCAGGCTTGTTGCATAATGTCAATGGAAGTTTTACTAGAAGAAAAAAAGTGAGTTCCTGTGAAGATAATGTCATCCGTATTTTAAACTTCCCAGAATTCATTGTAATGCATTAACTGGACGTGACAATACAGAACAGACCATAAAGACCATACTCTTTTATTATTACAGTGTTAAAATAATGTCCTGGGTGTCTTCGGACACAGCTGACTATGAAAACATCTGAGCAGAGATCGTTCTCATGATAAAATGTAAATATTCTGAAATTAAAATGGAAATTTTAACTTATAGCTGCTTCCGTACTCAGGGATGATTTAGTTATCTGTAAGAACATGGTGTGTATGACGTTCCTCTCTGATCAAACCCCCGTCTGGTTCTAGAGCATGTAAATCTGAGAGGAACACGGTCATCAGTAAGAGCTATAACGATTAGAACAAAAGCAGACACTAATCCTAACACAATTAATCTACACACAGCTCCAGTCCAAATGTGGGAGGAGTTATCTTTCCATGTGCACGGATACAAACACACACTGCTCCTCCACTGTGTTCTGTTTAAAGACACATTGCTGTGTGCTTTTATTTTATACAACGGACTCCGCCCATAATCTCCACCCTAAACAAAGCATGAGGAGCAACAGCCTCTAATCCAACTGCAGTAATGCACTGTCTATTATTTTACACCATCACACACCTACCATCTCCAACCAATCAGCATGCTCCATTTACTCCACCTCAGTTCCACCCTCAGTTTAACGCTATACAGTTTGGTCAGTAGGGGGAGCAGTGCACTCACCTCAAACTCCACCTACGAGTTCAGACGTAGCCTCACAGTTTGTCATTGGCTCATTATAGAAAAATCTGTATGAGTTACGGTGAGATTTATGTAAACGATATGTAAATAGGGTGCAGGTAGGCGGAGCTTGATTTCACATTAAAATTGATTCATCAGCTGTGCTCAGAGATAACACTAAAGTTGCACAAATCAGATGATGAAGAGTTTTTACGTCACACAGTGCACTCAGTCTAAGCTCCACACACTTGGAGGAGAACACTACCTGTCAGTTCTAATAAGTTGGGAGAGTGTTTACACCATTTTTGTGTGCAGGTATTAAAATGATTCACGTTTATTTTATAAGCAGAAGCATAATTGTGGCTAAGTTATGTGTGTTTATATAATTTGTGTAATTGCTTTAATACATTACTGTACATCGAATGTACACTCATGACCCTGGGCTGTCCACACTCAGCAGAAAAGTCCAAGCTGCCTGCGCCTCATTTCCTGCTTCACCATGTGATATTGAAGGGATTTGACTTTATGACAGTCTGGACTTGAGCTCCCACGCAAGGGACATGCACACTCATGCACACACACACACACACACACACACACACACACACACACTTTCTCTTGCTCCAGATTTATCAGGACTTTAAATGTATTAAATTTAGACAATCAATGATTTCATATGAGGATTAGTTTAAATTGAGGTTTAACTTATAGTTTATATTCTCACTTTTCTTAATGTCAAAAGATTTATCCCCAACATATTATACGCTCTCCGAATGTATTCATACCCTCCGCCCCCAATGACTTTCAGCTACTTCCAGTGAGACATATTATGCAAAAAGTCCCTTGCTCACTGTATTTTTACGTTGAAGGGCCTGAGTCATAAAATACGGGACAAAACAAGTCGTTCTGATTCTGTTACGCTTGGACGTCAAGTGCAGAGACTTCAGAATGGCCCCGCCCCCTCGTCTGAGTCTGTCCGATCACAGCGCTGGAGCCGTGTTTACGTGAGAGCACAAAGACGAGGTTAAACTCAGCAAAACAGACACAACGAGCGCGGAGAAATAAGAGCACTGAGTAAAAACGGAGAAGAAAGAGAACAGAGTGAAAACGGCTAAAAACCAGAGCTTCTGCTCCTCGCTCCTCACTGCTGTGCGCTCGGGGTCGGGGTGAACAGCGAGCGGCTCATTATCATTTAAAGGAACAGGGGCTGAAAGCAGGCGTTCTGAACAGGGGCTGTTTACACGGGGAGAACACTGCTGTGTTTCATTAAGACACAGAGCTTTTCCCTCGTGGAGAATGGTGAGTATATGTCCCCTTTATGGTGTGATCACGTACGTTCGCACACAGGCGTTCAGTCATACACACGCTTCAATACACTCCAATTCAAACAACATACTGATAGAACAGGAGCTCTGGAGCAGCTGCACATGATCATGGAAATCACCATGTTACCACAGTAGCAGCATGAGCAAGAAGGCTAAAAGAAGCCTGGGCTATGGGGCAGTGGGACCGTGTTCTCTGGAGTGATGGAGTTAACACTGGGAGTAGTTAGATTGTTTTTTGTGACCCAGAACTCATCCAAAATTAGCAGCTGAGATGACTAATGCACTGATGTTTCCATGATTTCATGGTTAAATCTAATCCTCACAGCAGAGTTCAACAAGTGTCTACATTATGAGCAAGTTTTTATACCATACATATGTAAATAAATGTAGTATATGTGTGTAATTACATGTTATACATGAGATATGTATATAAAACTACTTATTTATAAGATGTGTATTATGTATTATGTACTGAAAATTGACCCACACACACACACACACACGCACACAAACACAACATGTCCCTTGTCCCTTCTGTCCAGCATTAATCAAATGAGATGTCCTCTTTGTTTGGCCCTTCTTCGTGGATTATATTCTCAGTCCAGGTGCATCAGGCCACAGTCGCAACAAGAACATCACATAATCCAATCGATGGAGGATTACAGCCTTCAGAAATGACAGCTTCTCAAACCTGAGCGCTGAATGCTGCTTACAAAACGATTCAGTATCTGCACCACAACAGGATGTAGAAGTAAACTCAGGCAGATTTTGGGGTCCTGTACTACAGTGGGGCCCTCTGTTCCTTACTATGTGGGCTATGTTTCATCTGTTGGTTCCTTTAGGGATAATTTCGCATTTGAATATTTCAGTTTATTCGAAAAAAAAAAAACGGTCACTCTGCTGGTACCCTGAAGGGCACATATCCAGTGTCTTTAATTAGGGATCATAACTGTACCTTACCCTACATTAATTGTAGATTTTAAATGTATTTTATTCAGTTATTTAATTTGACACAGTGAAAGATTACCGAGATCCCCCTCTCCTTCTGGAGAAGAGAATGTAATGAACCTTTAGGAACACAACTGGACTCTAACACAACTGCTGTACCTTTAAACATACACTACACTGTCTGTACCTTTAAAGATACACTACACTGTCTGTACCTTTAAAGATGCACTACACTGTCTGTACCTTTAAAGACACACTACACTGTCTGTACCTTTAAAGATACACTACACTGTCTGTACCTTTATAGATACACTACACTGTCTGTACCTTTAAAGATACACTACACTGTCTGTACCTTTAAATATACACTACACTGTCTGTACCTTTAAATATACACTACACTGTCTGTACCTTTAAATATACACTACACTGTCTGTACCTTTAAATATACACTACACTGTCTGTACCTTTAAAGATACACTACGCTGTCTGTACCTTTAAAGATACACTACACTGTCTGGACCTGTAAAGATACACTACGCTGTCTGTACCTTTAAAGATACACTACACTGTCTGTACCTTTAAAGATACACTACACTGCTGAACCTTTAAAGACACACTACACTGCTGTACCTTTAAAGATACACTACACTGTCTGTACCTTTAAATATACACTACACTGTCTGTACCTTTAAAGATACACTACGCTGTCTGTACCTTTAAAGATACACTACACTGTCTGTACCTTTAAAGATACACTACACTGTCTGTACCTTTAAATATACACTACACTGTCTGTACCTTTAAAGATACACTACGCTGTCTGTACCTTTAAAGATACACTACACTGCTGTACCTTTAAAGACACACTACACTGCTGTACCTTTAAAGATACACTACACTGTCTGTACCTTTAAATATACACTACACTGTCTGTACCTTTAAAGATACACTACGCTGTCTGTACCTTTAAAGATACACTACACTGTCTGGACCTGTAAAGATACACTACGCTGTCTGTACCTTTAAAGATACACTACACTGTCTGTACCTTTAAAGATACACTACACTGCTGTACCTTTAAAGACACACTACACTGCTGTACCTTTAAAGATACACTACACTGTCTGTACCTTTAAATATGCACTACACTGTCTGTACCTTTAAAGATACACTACACTGTCTGTACCTTTAAATATACACTACACTGTCTGTACCTTTATAGATACACTACACTGTCTGTACCTTTAAAGATACACTACACTGTCTGTACCTTTAAAGATACACTACACTGTCTGTACTTTTAAAGATACACTACACTGTCTGTACCTTTAAAGATACACTACCTGTCTGTACCTTTAAAGATACACTACACGTCTGTACCTTTAAACTTACACTACACTGTCTGTACCTTTAAAGATACACTACACGTCTGTACCTTTAAACTTACACTACACTGTCTGTACCTTTAAAGATACACTACATGTCTGTACCTTTAAACTTACACTACACTGTCTGTACTTTTAAAGATACACTACACTGTCTGTACCTTTAAACTTACACTACACTGTCTGGACCTTTAAAGATACACTACACTGTCTGTACCTTTAAAGATACACTACACTGACTGTACCTTTAAACATACACTACACGTCTGTACCTTTAAAGATACACTACACTGTTTGTACATTTAAAGATACACTACACTGTCTGTACCTTTAAAGATACACTACACTGTCTGGACCTTTAAAGATACACTACACTGTCTGTACTTTTAAAGATACACTACACTGTCTGTACCTTTAAAGATACACTACACGTCTGTACCTTTAAACTTACACTACACTGTCTGTACCTTTAAAGATACACTACACGTCTGTACCTTTAAACTTACACTACACTGTCTGGACCTTTAAAGATACACTACACTGTTTGTACCTTTATAGATACACTACACTGTCTGTACCTTTAAAGATACACTACACGTCTGTACCTTTAAACATACACTACACTGTCTGTACCTTTAAACATACACTACACGTCTGTACCTTTAAAGATACACTACACTGTTTGTACCTTTAAAGATACACTACACTGTCTGTACCTTTAAAGATACACTACACGTCTGTACCTTTAAAGATACACTACACTGTCTGTACCTTTATAGATACACTACACTGTCTGTACCTTTAAAGATACACTACACGTCTGTACCTTTATAGATACACTACACTGTCTGTACCCTTAAAGATACACTACACTGTATGTACCTTTAAAGATACACTACACTGTCTGTACCTTTAAAGATACACTACACTGTCTGTACTTTTAAAGATACACTACACTGTCTGTACCTTTAAAGATACACTACCTGTCTGTACCTTTAAATATACACTACACGTCTGTACCTTTAAACTTACACTACACTGTCTGTACTTTTAAAGATACACTACACTGTCTGTACCTTTAAAGATACACTACACGCCTGTACCTTTAAACTTACACTACACTGTCTGTACCTTTAAAGATACACTACACGTCTGTACCTTTAAACTTACACTACACTGTCTGTACCTTTAAAGATACACTACATGTCTGTACCTTTAAACTTACACTACACTGTCTGTACTTTTAAAGATACACTACACTGTCTGTACCTTTAAATTTACACTACACTGTCTGGACCTTTAAAGATACACTACACTGTCTGTACCTTTAAAGATACACTACACTGTCTGTACCTTTAAAGATACACTACACTGTCTGTACCTTTAAACATACACTACACGTCTGTACCTTTAAACATACACTACACTGTTTGTACCTTTAAAGATACACTACACTGTCTGTACCTTTAAAGATACACTACACTGTCTGGACCTTTAAAGATATACTACACTGTCTGTACTTTTAAAGATACACTACACTGTGTGTACCTTTAAAGATACACTACACGTCTGTACCTTTAAACTTACACTACACTGTCTGGACCTTTAAAGATACACTACACTGTTTGTACCTTTATAGATACACTACACTGTGTGTACCTTTAAAGATGCACTACACTGTCTGTACCTTTAAACATACACTACACTGTCTGTACCTTTAAACATACACTACACGTCTGTACCTTTAAAGAGTACCTTTAAAGATACACTACACCCCTGTACCTTTAAAGATACACTACACTATCTGTACCTTTATAGATACACTACACTGTCTGTACCTTTAAAGATACACTACACTATCTGTACCTTTATAGATACACTACACTGTCTGTACCTTTAAAGATACACTACACTATCTGTACCTTTATAGATACACTACACTGTCTGTACCTTTAAAGATACACTACACTGTCTGTACCTTTAAAGATACACTACGTTGTCTGTACCTTTAAAGATACACTACACTGTCTGTACCTTTAAAGATACACTACGTTGTCTGTACCTTTAAAGATACACTACACTGTCTGTACCTTTATAGATACACTACACTGTCTGTACCTTTAAAGATACACTACACTGTCTGTACCTTTATAGATACACTACACTGTCTGTACCTTTATAGATACACTACACTGTCTGTACCTTTAAAGATACACTACACTGTCTGTACCTTTATAGACACACTACACTGTCTGTACCTTTAAAGATACACTACACTGTCTGTACCTTTATAGATACACTACACTGTCTGTACCTTTATAGATACACTACACTGTCTGTACCTTTTAAAGATACACTACACTGTCTGTACCTTTAAAGATACACTACACTGTCTGTACCTTTAAAGATACACTACACTGTCTGTACTTTTAAAGATACACTACACTGTCTGTACCTTTAAACTTACACTACACTGTCTGTACCTTTAAAGATACACTACACTGTCTGTACTTTTAAAGATACACTACACTGTCTGTACCTTTAAAGATACACTACACTTCTTTCTGAGAGAGTAAAACAATCATGGGTCAGTGTTCGTACCCTGGTCAGGGTGAGTCTAGTGGTTATTAACATGTATACTCCGACATGTGCATGTTGTATTAACTTGTAGACCTTTATAAATCTAGCGCCGTAAAAATCAAGTGGATGCATGTAATCGCCTTTGCAATGTTAACAATATACAAGATGCAGTGCTCTGATGAGGTGGCTGCACTGTCATGTACTCGGTTTAAAGATGTATGTTTACTGAGGATGTGAAGAGAGAGCAACCCAGATTACTCAAGTGCCCAGCTCCCAATCACAGATCCCTGTTCCGCCGTCATTATCCACATGAGCGCTCACATTCACCGAGCTGATTGATAATTGCTGGGTGGTGCATTTGTGTCTCCGAATGGCATCCTGTCGTAATTACAGACCGTCAAAGCCGCTCTGTTTTAAACACAGAGACTCTGTGTCTATATTCACACGCTGTGTCCAAACAAGCCAGTGTTTGCCTCTTCATAGACTCAATGTTTTCTCTGAGTGTGTGTGAGACGTGATGGTTGGTGCTGAGAGGGTTTTTTCTTTTTTTGACGACCAATATTTGCTTTCTTTGAAGAGCCTAGTGCTCAGACTCTTAGCTCGGGAGAGAGGGCTTAGCTCATGAAAGATTAAAAATAAAAGCACGAATAAGGGCTTGTGGAAGGTACAGTTAATGTCAAATGTTCATATATAACTGGGCTATATGTTTATTATTGTAAATCTACTTTATTCATGTCAGAGGTCATTCTAAAACTACTCATTAGAAAGATATTCACTTGAGCTACATCTAATTGTCAGTGTGAAAGAACTGAGGGATTTCAGCAACCTCTGTTTGGCAAAATGTTAAACTAGGAAGTAATTACAGCAGCTGTGACTCTACTTAAGGGCTTAACTTTACAGTCAGTGTATTTTTTGATCTTGATTCAAATGAAAAATCAGTGCAAAAAAAAAAAAAAAAAAAAAAAAAAAAAAAAACAAGGAAGACTTCAGAACCAAAAAAAAAACGTGCAACTAGTCTAATTCCACCACAGGAGCAATGTCCAAGTAACTTAAGAAACCACAAGCAACTGTACAAACAACAATATACAAATGTAACTATTGGTATCAGGGTCTCCCCCATTGTGTTGGTTTGGTTTTCTCTCTCCCACATGTTCCCCTTAGTCACGCCCCTCCACCAGTAGCCGGGTAAAGTCATATGACTAGGTTCACAGGTGATCCTTATCCTGCCTGTCTATTTAAGGTTTGTCTAAGTGTCTGTGTGTCACGGTTCATTTTAGTTCTGGAGTATTTTATAATTCCCTGTGTCTTTGTACCTTTATGTTCACTAGTTTTGTTTATTAACACATCTATTCACCTCAGTGTTCTATTCTCTCTGTTAATAACCAGTCTGTTATTCAGAAAGAAATGCAAATTAAGTCCCAGAGCTGAACAAAATTAAGCCCAAATATTCAAATAAAATCAAAGACAAAACTAAAGGATGATATCTCTACCAGGTGAATCAGGTCCTGGTTCTGGTTCTGGAAGTGGGTTCTTGTTTAGTGGCTGTTCTCTCGTGGTTCAGAGCGAGTCGAGTAGGGACTAAACCATGGCGTGTAAACCTTGCAGAGCGCTGATTGTCCAGAGAGAGTCGTCACTCTACGCCACGCAACGCAGACGACCAGCACCAACTCTCCATCTGTAAAATCTCCAGCTGCAGCAGAGATCACGTTTGTTTTTATCCGACTCACGACGGCAGCTCGTAAAATAACGCCGTGGTCTTTTGAAGGGGTTCAAATGCTCCTTGGATCGGTGGCCGACGAAAGAATCCAGCGAGAGCTGGACGCTGCAACAAGGAAGGAACAAACTCTACTGATCTGTCTGAACTGATGACGAAGCTGTGTTCAGTCCCAAACAACAACAACACGCCAATACACCATGAATAACTGTACATGTATCACTCCACATTACAGGTGTGTCTGCTTTTAACCCTTCATTAAGCTTTATCACTAATCGGGTTGGGGGGGGGGGGTCTACAGCTGCAGCAGACTTGGGCTTTGGGTGGGTTTGAATGAATTTGCTGCATTCAGACGGTGGATTGGGTTCTGCTCTAAACGTTATTATTATTATTTCTACAGGAGTTGTTTTTTTACACATTAGAAATAGTTATTTGTAAGAGTTTAAAACACCAACACAGTGTCACAGATCTTATGAAGACATATGGAACTAGAATATTGACATTTATGATTATTGAGAACACTTAAAAAGAAGAGGAGCCAGCCGTTATGTCTCGGTTCTGAACACTTTTACAGGTCTGCGGTATTAAAGCCTGGGATGATGTACAGACACAATATCGCTGCCTGATGGTGTGATATTGCAGTTTAACTGGAGCTAAGTGGCAGAGAGTTGAAGCAAAGGTGTCTAAAGGTGAGGTTAACCTCTGTAGCACTGGGGTTTTACACTGGAGACATGAGACCGACACAGACACCAGTGTAGAGTCCTGAAAATGTCTAAATATCATCTAGTTACACGCTGCATTATTTCACACACTCACACACACACACACACACACACACACACACCCAGTCACTCTCACACACACACACACACACACACACACACACACACTCACCCAGTCACTCACACACACACGGACAGACAGACGGACACAGACGGATAGACACAGCCTCAGAGTTTGGAGCCAGAGCTTTGAGAGGAGGAACTTTTGGCTTCTCCACTTTGGCTCCTCCACATGATTTGATCTGGTCCAGAAGATCCTCTCTAAATGCTCTGTGGACTCTGAACGAACAGCACCCCGTGGATAAACGGATTTCTCCCCATAAGAATTATTTTAACACGACTCAGTGAATATTAAAACAGGATTAAAAAGGAAAACGGACTGAAGATTAAATGCTGGATCTCTGAGCACAGCGATGATCTGAACACAGCTCCTTTGTGAGTGAAACACTCTTGATAATCATCTGCTGGTCGCTGCTCAGAGTCCGGTGTGTATGTGTGTGTGTGTGTGTGTGTGTGGGTGTGTGTGTGAGAGAGGCCTCACTCAGAAGCCCAGAGACAGACTGTGGATTCTCTTTAATAAAGTCATTACACTAGCTACATATTGATTTTAAAATGTTTTTCTTTGTTTATAAAGCACTACATGGTCTTTCTGCAGACTTCTTTTCGGAAATGCTTTTAGTTATGAACCAGGAACAGCTCTTAGATCCTCCAGTGCCTCTCTTTTTTGCTCTGCTCTGAACTTCCACAGCCCTCCAGTAGACGTGAGAGGAGCTAAAAATATTTTTATATTAAAATGCAAACTAAAAGCCTACTTACAAACCTTTACTTTTTTTAACTATTACTATTCATTATTAGGGAGTCAGGGTGGTGCAGCAGGTAGTGTCTCTGTCACGGCTCCAGGGTCCTGTGAGTTCGATTCCTGCTCCGGGTGACTGTCTGTGAGGAGTGTGGTGTGTTCTCTCTGTGTCTGCGTGGGTTTCCTCCGGGTGACTGTCTGTGAGGAGTGTGGTGTGTTCTCTCTGTGTCTGCGTGGGTTTCCTTCGGGTGACTGTCTGTGAGGAGTGTGGTTTATTCTCCCTGTGTCTGCGTGGTAAAGATGTGAAATGCAAAATAATGCTACATATGTTTCAGAAGTTAAGAAAGAGCAAGCTCACCTGTGGTTGGATGTTGATGTTGTGAGCGACCCCATCATCTTGGCACATCTTTTTCAAACTGCAGAAAGACAACGAATCTGCGAGAGCTTGAACAACAGTAGGATTGATTTAAAGGCTTATTTTTGTGGTCTGTTTCTGCTCAAAATCACATAAACACATGCACGTGCATTATTTCAGGTGATAAACAAACTCGTAGTGCATTAAGCCAAGCATGTAACATTGATAATGAGAGGTGTGGAGATATGAAGGAGACGTAAGTAATTTAGTCGTTATTTTTGAGCTTCATCAGACTTATGCATCTTTAACAAGCATATAATTAACCCCACATGGCTGGCGGGAGTGTAGAGGTGCATTATTAATGGAGAAATATTATGTTACCTGGTTCATTACTCACAGATCTGTGTTGGAGGGACATTAGGAGATTACAAACTGAGAAGCAGATAGTGGGTGAGAAGCTAGTGATGGAAACTTCATGAGGTAATCTCCAACAATGTGGCTGAGATTGAGATAAGAGACAGGGGCTGGTTGAAGTGTTCCAAAACTTCAAAAATGCAGTGTATATATATCATAAAGAGGAGCAGTGCTGATATCCTTAACACTTGTACCTATTTTATAATCACTAAGCAAGCTCCTGTATACTTGGAGACCCACAGCAGTGTTCTCCCCCTGTGTAAACAGCCCCTGTTCAGAACGCCCGCTTTCAGCACCTGTTCCTTTAAATGATAATGAGCCGCTCGCTGTTCACCCCGACCCCGAGCGCACAGCAGTGAGGAGCGAGGAGCAGAAGCTCTGGTTTTTAGCCGTTTTCACTCTGTTCTCTTTCTTCTCTGTTCACATTTTCTTTGTTTTTAGATATACCTCCATTAGCTACACAGTCTGGTTCTACCTGCCGTTTTAAAATAAAGCTCTATTGTTTATGTGTTTGATCAGAGGGTGGGACCCTGGGTGTCTCCTCCAAAGGTTTCTTCCTCCACCCGACTGTAGCTTTGTGACACCTTCTAGTTGTTAAAAGCAATATACATATAAAATTGCCTGAACCGATTGGGCTCCCATCCACTGGTGGCACTGTTTCCACAAATCCACACACACTCTATGTTCTGAACCTGAAGGAGAATAACAGAAACAGCACTGTAAACTGACCCTCTGGAGATTAGAGTTAAGACTAAGGTTAGGGGCAGGGTTAAGGTTAGCTGATCATGCAGGATAGCAGATAGATACCAGAAATAAATTTGTACAAATGCAAAGGATGAATTATATGTAGTACACATTGGATAAATCCTGGTAATTGACTTTTATTTAAATGTGTACTAACTCACCTTCATCCTGATGATGTGGTTGTGTGGGATTGCCCACTCTCTATTTATCTCTCTGCTCACAGTGAGAGCAGGTTTCTGTCTGCTGATGTGAAAGGTCTGGGCAGTTTACATTCTCAGATGCATTTAGCTGTTCTATGGTGTTTTATAAAAATATCATTGGGTTGGCCTTGTTTTATTCTGCAAAGTGCTTTCTATTAGCTACCCACATTATCCTCATAGCTCCAGGGTAAATCTCAGAAAGCTAAATTTGGACACAGATCCCCTGTTCAGTTCCGTAAATCAGGTCTGTAAATCTGATCAAGACAAGAGAGAAGAAAATAACAGCTTTTCAGAGTTAGCCATATTCAGAGTTCACATATTTGTTGATGCTAATAGCTGCGGTGACGGACAGCATGCTAACAATGTGACAGTGAGGCCGTGTGTGTGTGTGGGGGGGCTGGCCTGTGGTGAGAGCCAGATGGTCAGATGTTAACATGGTGAATCGGGGCCATGTCGGCCAGGGGATCTATCAGTCAAAGCGACTCCCCCAGACTGCGGGGGTTTGATAGCAAGGCTTCAGGAATCTGCCTGGAGAAAAGAGCTAGCATCTTCTCATTAGAGCACAACATCATTCACCACTGATACAGTCATCTCCCACTAAATCAGCAGCATGAGACAGCGGGAAGCAGCTCTAAGACTACGTTTTACTCATTCATTCATTCATTCATTCATTAAATAATAATGTAATCATAATAACAGTATTTTTTTATTATTTCTTATCAAAATATGTGGAGATAAGAATTTTAATATGTACTCTGTATATTTCAATTATATTTGTATGGCATTTGGCAGGAATCTGGACAATGTGAGTGTGTGTGTGAGTGACTGGGTGAGTGTGTGGCACTGTCCACAGGTGTGAGTGTGTGTGAGTGACTGGGTGAGTGTGTGAGTGACTGGGTGAGTGTGTGAGTGACATGATGAGTGTGTGAAACTGTCCACAGGTGTGTGTGTGAGAGTGACTGGATGAGTGTGTGAAACTGTCCACAGGTGTGGGTGTGTGTGAGTGACATGATAAGTGTGTGAAATTGTCCACAGGTGTGAGTGTGTGAGTGACTGGGTGAGTGTGTGAGTGACATGATGAGTGCGTGACATTGTCCACAGGTGTGTGTGAGTGAGTGACTGGGTG
Source organism: Hoplias malabaricus (assembly GCF_029633855.1). NCBI lineage: Eukaryota > Metazoa > Chordata > Actinopteri > Characiformes > Erythrinidae > Hoplias > Hoplias malabaricus. The sequence goes on along the minus strand of NC_089807.1, from coordinate 423,332 downwards.
AGTGTGTGAGTGACTGGGTGAGTGTGTGAATCTGCCTACAGGTGTGAGTGTGTGAGTGACATGATGAGTGTGTGAAACTGTCCACAGGTGTGAGTGTGTGAGTGACATGATGAGTGTGTGTCAATCTGCCCACAGGTGTGAGTGTGCGAGTGACATGATGAGTGTGTGAAACTGTCCACAGGTGTGAGTGTGTGAGTGACATGATGAGTGTGTGAAACTGTCCACAGGTGTGAGTGTGTGAGTGACATGATGAGTGTGTGTCAATCTGCCCACAGGTGTGGGTGTGTGTGAGTGACATGATGAGTGTGTGAAACTGTCCACAGGTGTGAGTGTGTGAGTGACATGATGAGTGTGTGAATCTGCCTACAGGTGTGAGTGTGTGAGTGACATGATGAATGTGTGAAACTGTCCACAGGTGTGAGTGTGTGAGTGACTGGGTGAGTGTGTGAGTGACATGATGAGTGCGTGACATTGTCCACAGGTGTGTGTGAGTGAGTGACTGGGTGAGTGTGCGAGTGACTGGGTGAGTGTGTGAATCTGCCTACAGGTGTGAGTGTGTGAGTGACATGATGAGTGTGTGAAACTGTCCACAGGTGTGGGTGTGTGTGAGTGACTGGGTGAGTGTGTGAGTGACATGATGAGTGTGTGAAACTGTCCACAGGTGAGGGTGTGTGTGAGTGACTGGGTGAGTGTGTGAGTGATTGGTGAGTGTGTGAATCTGCCCGCAGGTGTGAGTGTGTGAGTGACATGATGAGTGTGTGAAACTGTCCACAGGTGTGAGTGTGTGAGTGACATGATGAGTGTGTGAAACTGTTCACAGGTGTGAGTGTGTGAGTGACATGATGAGTGTGTGAAACTGTCCACAGGTGTGAGTGTGTGAGTGACATGATGAGTGTGTGAAACTGTCCACAGGTGTGGGTGTGTGTGAGTGACATGATGAATGTGTGAAACTGTCCACAGGTGTGAGTGTGTGAGTGACTGGGTGAGTGTGTGAGTGACATGATGAGTGTGTGACATTGTCCACAGGTGTGTGTGAGTGAGTGACTGGGTGAGTGTGCGAGTGACTGGGTGAGTGTGTGAATCTGCCTACAGGTGTGAGTGTGTGAGTGACATGAGGAGTGTGTGAAACTGTCCACAGGTGTGAGTGTGTGAGTGACATGATGAGTGTGTGAATCTGCCCACAGGTGTGAGTGTGCGAGTGACATGATGAGTGTGTGAAACTGTCCACAGGTGTGGGTGTGTGTGAGTGACTGGGTGAGTGTGTGAGTGACATGATGAGTGTGTGAAACTGTCCACAGGTGAGGGTGTGTGTGAGTGACTGGGTGAGTGTGTGAGTGATTGGTGAGTGTGTGAATCTGCCCACAGGTGTGAGTGTGTGAGTGACATGATGAGTGTGTGTGAATCTGCCCACAGGTGTGAGTGTGTGAGTGACTGGGTGAGTGTGTGAGTGACATGATGAGTGCGTGACATTGTCCACAGATGTGTTTGAGTGAGTGACTGGGTGAGTGTGTGAGTGACTGGGTGAGTGTGTGAATCTGTCCACAGGTTTGAGTGTGTGAGTGACATGATGAGTGTGTGAAATTGTCCACAGTTGTGAGTGACTGGGTGAGTGTGTGAAACTGTCCACAGTTGTGAGTGTGTGAGTGACTGGGTAAGTGTGTGAAACTGTCCACAGGTGTGAGTGTGTGAGTGACATGATGAGTGTGTGAAACTGTCCACAGGTGTGGGTGTGTGTGAGTGACATGATGAGTGTGTGAAACTGTCCACAGGTGTGGGTGTGTGTGAGTGACTGGGTGAGTGTGTGAGTGACATGATGAGTGTGTGAAACTGTCCACAGGTGAGGGTGTGTGTGAGTGACTGGGTGAGTGTGTGAGTGATTGGTGAGTGTGTGAATCTGCCCACAGGTGTGAGTGTGTGAGTGACATGATGAGTGTGTGTGAATCTGCCTACAGGTGTGAGTGTGTGAGTGACTGGGTGAGTGTGTGAATCTGTCCACAGGTGTGAGTGTGAGAGTGACTGGGTGAGTGTGTGAAACTGTCCACAGTTGTGAGTGTGTGAGTGACTGGGTGAGTGTGTGAAACTGTCCACAGGTGTGAGTGTGTGAGTGACATGATGAGTGTGTGAAACTTTCCACAGGTGTGGGTGTGTGTGAGTGACATGATGAGTGTGTGAAACTGTCCACAGGTGTGAGTGTGTGAGTGACTGGGTGAGTGTGTGAGTGACATGATGAGTGCGTGACATTGTCCATAGGTGTGTGTGAGTGAGTGACTGGGTGAGTGTGTGAGTGACTGGGTGAGTGTGTGAATCTGTCCACAGGTGTGAGTGTGAGAGTGACTGGGTGAGTGTGTGAAACTGTCCACAGTTGTGAGTGTGTGAGTGACTGGGTGAGTGTGTGAAACTGTCCACAGGTGTGAGTGTGTGAGTGACATGATGAGTGTGTGAAACTGTCCACAGGTGTGGGTGTGTGTGAGTGACATGATGAGTGTGTGAAACTGTCCACAGGTGTGTGTGAGTGAGTGACTGGGTGAGTGTGTTAATCAGTCCACAGGTGTGAGTGTGAGAGTGTGTGAGTGACATGATGAGTGTGTGAAACTGTCCACAGTTGTGAGTGACTGGGTGAGTGTGTGACACTGTCCACAGGTGTGAGAGTGTGAGTGATTGGGTGAGTGTGTGAAACTGTCCAGAGGTGTGAGTGTGTGAGTGACTGGGTAAGTGTGTGAAACTGTCCACAGGTGTGGGTGTGTGTGAGTGACATGATGAGTGTGTGAAACTGTCCACAGGTGTGGGTGTGTGTGAGTGACTGGGTGAGTGTGTGAGTGACATGATGAGTGTGTGAAACTGTCCACAGGTGAGGGTGTGTGTGAGTGACTGGGTGAGTGTGTGAGTGATTGGTGAGTGTGTGAATCTGCCCACAGGTGTGAGTGTGTGAGTGACATGATGAGTGTGTGTGAATCTGCCTACAGGTGTGAGTGTGTGAGTGACTGGGTGAGTGTGTGAGTGACATGATGAGTGCGTGACATTGTCCACAAGTGTGTGTGAGTGAGTGACTGGGTGAGTGTGTGAATCTGTCCACAGGTGTGAGTGTGAGAGTGACTGGGTGAGTGTGTGAAACTGTCCACAGTTGTGAGTGTGTGAGTGACTGGGTGAGTGTGTGAAACTGTCCACAGGTGTGAGTGTGTGAGTGACATGATGAGTGTGTGAAACTTTCCACAGGTGTGGGTGTGTGTGAGTGACATGATGAGTGTGTGAAACTGTCCACAGGTGTGAGTGTGTGAGTGACTGGGTGAGTGTGTGAGTGACATGATGAGTGCGTGACATTGTCCATAGGTGTGTGTGAGTGAGTGACTGGGTGAGTGTGTGAGTGACTGGGTGAGTGTGTGAATCTGTCCACAGGTGTGAGTGTGAGAGTGACTGGGTGAGTGTGTGAAACTGTCCACAGTTGTGAGTGTGTGAGTGACTGGGTGAGTGTGTGAAACTGTCCACAGGTGTGAGTGTGTGAGTGACATGATGAGTGTGTGAAACTGTCCACAGGTGTGGGTGTGTGTGAGTGACATGATGAGTGTGTGAAACTGTCCACAGGTGTGTGTGAGTGAGTGACTGGGTGAGTGTGTTAATCTGTCCACAGGTGTGAGTGTGAGAGTGTGTGAGTGACATGATGAGTGTGTGAAACTGTCCACAGTTGTGAGTGACTGGGTGAGTGTGTGACACTGTCCACAGGTGTGAGAGTGTGAGTGATTGGGTGAGTGTGTGAAACTGTCCAGAGGTGTGAGTGTGTGAGTGACTGGGTAAGTGTGTGAAACTGTCCACAGGTGTGAGTGTGTGAGTGACTGGGTGAGTGTGTGAAACTGTCCACAGTTGTGAGTGTGTGAAACTGTACACAGGTGTGTGTGTGTGAGACTGGGTGGACATTTATGGAGTGGACACATGTCTTACTGCTGGGGACTTATTGCTCTATCACCCAGAAAAATGTGTACAATCACACAACACCAAAACTTAATGAACAAGATGACCAGTTGGTTAATGCACTCACTGTCCACTCTCTCAGCTCCACTGACTACACAGAGCACTTTGTAGTTCTACAGCTACAACCTGTAGGCCATCTGTTACTCTGCATGTTTTGTTATTCCCCAGGACCCCACAGAGCAGGTATACACACATACTCACTCATTCACTCTCTCATGCACTCAATCAGGCACTCACAAACTCACTCACCTTTCCATTCATGCACATATTTACTCACCCTTTCACTCACTCAATCACATACTCATTCAGTCACTCACATAAACACATACTAACTCATGCACTTCCTTACACACTGACCTAAATACTCACTAGGCCAAGCATATAATCACTCACATACTCACTCACTCACTCACACATTCAATCACTCATATACAAAAACATTCACTCATTCAATGACATACTCACTCATTCACCTCAGACACTCACCTATTACTTACACTCACATAATTACTCATACTTTTTATGGTCCTAAATGCTCACCCATTCACACACTCTCACACTCATTCAGTCACTCACACACACACACATATTCCCTTACACACTCACTCGCTCACCTAAATACTCACACACTTCCACACACTGTGTTCCCCATAGACACCGTGTGCTGTTCCATGGCTCTGTCCTCCATCTCTGGGATTGCAGTGTGATGTCTGTGAATGTTTAGCTAAATCAGGACTAAACTGAGAGGGAGAGCTGTCTGGCCCCTGCCAACAATCAGAAACACAGTTAAACGCAGTTTTTCACTCATCTGATCACGTCTGATAAGTAGATGATCAGGTTTTATTGATGAACTGTGACCACCAACAGTGCAGAGACACTCCTCACAATGACCAGGGCCCCGGAGCCCTCTGCTGCAGTCGAACTGAAATGCCTGGAAAAAAGGCCTTGCTTCTGAAAGCATCTTTTGAGGACTCTTTCAATGCCGCCGCGTGAGCTGAATGACATTTTAAAGAAGGTTTTTGACAGCCACAACAAAAGGTTCAAAAGGGTCCTTCTTTCTGAGGACGTTCGCCCGTAGGGGTCTCCTGTGTCACTAACCCAAACACAACAGAGCCAACTGGACTCAGAGTGATGTAAACATAACTTCTCTCTCTCTCTCTCTCTCTCTGTCTGTCTCTCTGTCTGTCTCTCTCTCTCTCTCTCTCTCTCTCTCTCTCTCTCTCTCTTACAACGCCCTTGCGTCATCTATGCGGCCAATTCCTCTTACATCCAAATGCATGACTGTTTATTCCTTCACACTCCGTCCTCTGCCTTTGTCAGCGGTGTCAACACACAACCTCAGGGCAGTCTGCACAGAGCAGTGAGACACAGTGTGATCCCTGAGAAAACCATGATTGTGTTTTGTTTATTTCAGGGAAGCTGTCATTCTTACCTCTAAAACAGAAGAGTGATGGCATTTGCCAGTGTATGCAATGTGTGTAAATAAAGTCATGTGTTTACAGCAATGAACCACAAGAAAGAAATTGAACAGTGATTCATGACAATATCTAGGAAAGATTATACCCTCTGGGCTACACTTGGCTTTGGGCACGGTGAAAATACAGCCTGGTCTCAGAGTGAATTCATACAGTTGTGAGTTTAAAGGCCATTACCATAGTCTGTAAAATGTGTACTAAATATTGTTCATAGCCTAAACAAGCCTACACCTAATCCTAACCCCTAATCTTAACCCTGACTAACCCTAAATCTAACATTAACCCCAACCCTAATCCTAAAATTAACCCTAAACCTAATGCTAAATTTAACCCTAAATCTAAACCCTAATTATTTGTATAATTAACTAAAATTACAGCAAACTGGACATTAATACAAATTGTTTTTGGGTGCAAAGTTGAGACAATTATGAAAATGTACAGCGGCTAAATTGTAGCCACGTGTTTTAGATTAATTATTCAGTGTTTTTCATGAACATATTAAAAATTGCACACAGTTCACGTCACCTCACAAAGCTCATCTCTCACAAACTGTGAGGGCTTACTCCCAACTCTGCTGTGTTCCATCTTTATCTTGAACTATCCAATGAAAATGTCTTTGTCTTAGTTAATTTTCCTTCAAATTAGAAACCTCAAAAAGATACAAGGTGAACTTTCTGCAGTACTGAGGCCAGAATAGCAACAGCAGAGGCTCAATTCTCTCTATTGCAGCTCAGCGGAGCATCACAAGTATTTTGAATCTTTAAACTGAAGGTAAAAACTCTATGTAGTCTTAATTTAATTATATAAAAAAAAAATGATGGGGAACTGTGGCTGTACTTGTGTACAGTAACTGGATTCACAGGTCTCGCAGGAAACTCCTCCTGCTGTCACTTTTCCAGATATGTTAGCATTGTGCTAGATATGATAAGATGGTGGTCCTAGCTAATGTGTGGATCTCGGGAGAAAATTAGCTAAATGTCTCTCCAGCAAGTTAAAGGGCCTCAGAGTCCCCCTTAGATAAACACAACGGCAGGTTTAAGATACAATGTCTCCACTTCGACCTGTGTCTTGTTGCGGAGGGCTCACTTCACGACTGCAGAAGAACGCATCAAATAAGGCATATCTTAGCCTGCAATTACCAGAGCAGATGTGACCTAATTTAGCATACGAGAAGATGCCGGCCTCATCAGTGACACTGCTCTCTTCCCCGAGAAACAATTTGCTGTGACGTTGCCAACAGGATGTGATTAAGGAGACTATCAAGCACAGCAGGCATCAGTGCTGGTCCTCGCGCCCCTGTGTTCCTCTAGTGCTGCATTCCCCTCTCTCTGAAATCTGGAGACCTGGAGACCAGGGCTACCACAAGCCTGTCTCTCTGACAATGGGAGGCCGGGATAATTGGGCCAGTGTGGACTTGCCTTGTAAGCTGGACTTGTCTTGCAGCCAATCGTGCATGTATCTACATCCGTCTTTTCCTAGATATAATAACATCGGCTATAGAGTCAGTGTTGTTTTATTCCACTCTACTGCACATTCCTGGAGGATCATATTAGCAAAAAAAAAAGAAAATAACCTGTTTCCAAAAACTCAAAAAAAAAAAAAAAAAAAGAAAACAATAATCTGTGGTTTGTTGATTCTCTTAAAGCTTAATTTAACGACAAAAGCACAAAGGTATATCTCCAGGGTTTTTTCTCAGAACAAATTGACATTTGGGAACTGAGGATACTGATTGTGGCAGCCTGATACCGTAGCTCCTCACTGTATCTAACATTTTTCATGAACATACATGCGTAGAGCATCAACCAGTGTTCATGTTCACCATGATTAATCATTACTGCACGTAAGAAGACAGCCAAAAAACAACTTTGAGGATGTCCTGCAGGGGTTTTGAGATGCACAGAATATCAGCTATGACTCAATGCAGCTTCTGTCAAGGCTAGGGGAAGAGATGCTGGAATTCAGGGAGCGAGGAGACAGCCCTGCCTGTTTGGCCCTCTTTCTCCCTATTTCTGGGGCTGCACTTTACCCCTTGCAAGCTCCTCTCAGTTCTTAGAACTCAGATGGCTGTTTTCCCAGATAGGGATTAAGTTAGTCCTGGACATTATCCTCATTTAAAGGGATATCACAATTGAAAATGCTGTGTAGTCCAGGATTGGGCTTAACATTTCTTGTGTGTTAGCTTTCTGTTACCGTCTCTTATGTTAATGGGTCGGTTTTGACCCGTGTCTTAAATCAGCCATAAGATCCCCTAAAAACCATTAATTATCAACCTATTTGTTTCTTATGTTTTGTTGACATTGTTATTCTTCTTTATCCATGAAATGATTGGTTTTAATTGTTCATTGTTGCGGACTGTAAACTGGAGATGTACACTCTACAAAACACAAGCTCTAAACTGACTGGGCCTTACGTGTCTGGACATGTCTGTCTTTCCTTGTTTTGTGAAACAGACAAAGACAGAAGCCCCTAACTGAAGCTCGAGTGGTTGTAGGAGGAGCCAGCTGTAGGCTGTTCGTGTAGAATGTGTTTATGAGTCCAGATTTGGCACTTGATTTTGTTTTCTGATTTAAAATGATGCCTGGGTCAAAATTAACCCTAATAACAGAAAAGCCATAATTATTAATTATAACAAGAGCATTTTATAATTTAGTAAAAAAAATATATATGTATTATTTTGTTGAAATCGAACTTCCTGACAAAGTCAAACAGTTTTGTGTCAGGATCGCGCAGACTGACGGGAGGCGGACGCACTTGCTAAAAACACAGTGATTTTTATTAAACAGAAGTTAACAAAACAGGCAAACTAGGACCACATGACAGGAACCTTAGATAAAGAAAGATCTAGACAGAGACTTTGAAAAAATGACCTAGACAGAGAGACATGGACAGAAAGAGAGAACTGGACAAACAGGGAACTGGACCGAGAGAGCTAAACAGACAGAGAGCTACAGAGGCTAAACTAGAACAGAGTTAAACTAGAACACAGAACTAAACAGAGTAATACAAATAGACAAACCAAACAACTCACAAAGCACAAGGAAGAAACATACAGACCAGGGATGTGAATCAAATCAAGAAACTGCTAATACAGATAAGCAAACGCGGACCAAATCAAAGAACCAACAAGACAGACCGGCAAACATGGAATGTCCATCAAACACACACAGAGACAAGGGAACTTAAATGCAAACTACAGACAAGAAACACATGGGACAGCTAATGAGAGGGCAGGGTAACAAATGAGACACGGACGAGGAGGCGGAACAAACGTGGGACTAGGGCGGAGACATGAACAATAATAAACAGAGCCATGTGCAGAGAGAGCACATGGCAGGGACAACAGACAAGACAGAACAAGGGCATGACATCTTGATGCAATAAACAAATTTATGGAGCACTTGTATGCATTTAAAACCTAAAATGGGTTGGTCAAGACCCTAACACAAGAGGAAGGTTAATCACAGTTTGGAAAACCAGCCCAGAAAGTTTAAACTTAGCATATAATGATTTTTTTTTTTAAATATATATATTCTGCCCCTATGCTGCTGTATTACATTTGCCCTTGGAAATGAATAAATGTTGCCTAAATGAATCCAGTCTGATCTAATCTAACCTAATCTAACCTAATCAAATCAAATATAATCTAAAGCTACATTGTGGTAACAAATGATGAATGAGACCTTGCATTGTTCTGCTGGAATAACCATGGACTTCCTCAAAACAGACATTACCTTGAATTCTGCATGTGTCTTTCTAAAGTCTCTATATGAGCTTATGTAATAATGGTACATTCACACAAGCAGCTCATCCATTCCATGGGCACTCATGCCCCCACCAGACCATACCAGACAGGTGTTGTCTTATGTATTTTTGGTGATAAATATCTGAGCTGAACTCAACATCAGCTTTTCATGAAAACATGATAAATCATAGACCTCACTGTGCCCAGCACATTTCCACTTTCTTCTGAGGCATCTCAGATGAAGCTGGGTCCAGATAACTTTGCAGCTTTTCTGCATAGAACTGATGCATGATTTTGTCTTTGTGGAATAACTTTTTAGGGGCATTCCTTGATGCAACTGCAGACTGGTGACAGTGATTTAGTGACAGTGGTGTTCTCTGAAATCCTGAGCCCATGTGGCTATACTTCTTGCAGTAGCATAATGATAGCCCATGCAGTGCCATCTGAGGGCTGGAAGGTCATACTCATATGCAGTGGTGTCCAGCCTAGCTCAACATGGAATGAGATTTTTCCCACAATGCCTGAATCTTCTATGTCATTCTGGATGGTATATGGTGAAATATATATACATTTTTTTTTTAACTGTTTGCTTTCCTCACATATTTTGGGCCAAAGTGATGACCAAACCCCTTCTTGGCTTCATAGGTTGACCCTTTGTGTGTTGCAGGCATTGAGTTCTAAATCTGTTCTTTCTGTTTTTGTCAGTAAATAAAGCTTCACCTCCTAAAATTTCTTATTAAATTAATGAATATATGAATTAACTAAATAATGAATTGGTGGATGAATGAAAGCCTCTTAATGTCTTCCACAAAGTAAGAAACTGCAGAAATGAATAACCACAGGCGACCAAAGCTGTAAACAACAGAATGCATTCATATATTCAGTAAATATGCAGTTCATGGAAGCAGATGTTCTCCAAGAGAAGCCTTTCCCCTGTGATAATGTTCTCATTGGTTACTTACTGGTCAACAACTGTGGTGTGATCAGAAACTGACCAATAGGGAATTGGTTGACACCAGATGGGTAATGGTCTGTAATTGTGTATATATACAGTGGACCTCATGAAGTGGCCAGTGAGAGCACATGGGACATGTTTGTAATAATGACTGCATATAAGGCATATTAATTTTGGGGACATGTATCGCTGGTGCTGGGCTTTCTCATAAATTACAGCAAATACACTTATGCTTACACTTATATTACAGGAAATAAACACAAATAATACATGGTCATTTTAAATAAAAAATACAGCAAGCGTATGTTTAAAAAAATTGCATATACAAATGAGGGAAGCACTGCGACCCTTAATTGGATAAGCGGTTACAGACAGTTTTAATGAATGAATGAGGGGAAGTCTTTCACTCTCTCTCTCTGCATCAGGAGGCATTTTGACTCTGGGAAGATATCTGAATGCTGAAAGAGTCGATTATGTTTATGGATGTTGCTCTATTCCTGCTCCATAAGGAGGTAACACAGACTTATTTTTGCTGTTACAATCACATTACTTAAGGTGGAACTGACTCTAAATTCAGGAGAGTGCTACCTGCATGAAATTAAACACAGAGCGAAAGTGCTACAAAACTAAACAGCTCGAGTTACACATGAGTTTCTGTAAGAATTCAAACAGTGAATAAACACAATTTACACTTTAGACACCAACAAGATACAGTCGCTTCTTACTCACACACACCACTCCACATTAAAAGATACAGTTGCTTCTTACTCACACACACCGCTCCACATTAAAAGATACAGTCGCTTCTTATTCACACACACCGCTCCACCTTAAAAGATACAGTCCCTTCTTACTCACACACACCACTCCACATTAAAAGATACAGTCGCTTCTTACTCACACACACCGCTCCACATTAAAAGATACAGTCGCTTCTTATTCACACACACCGCTCCACCTTAAAAGATACAGTCCCTTCTTACTCACACACACCGCTCCACATTAAAAGATACAGTCACTTCTTACTCACACACACCGCTCCACATTAAAAGATACAGTCACTTCTTACTCACACACACCGCTCCACCTTAAAAGATACAGTCGCTTCTTACTCACACACACCGCTCCACCTTAAAAGATACAGTCGCTTCTTATTCACACACACCGCTCCACCTTAAAAGATACAGTCCCTTCTTACTCACACACACCGCTCCACATTAAAAGATACAGTCACTTCTTACTCACACACACCGCTCCACCTTAAAAGATACAGTCGCTTCTTACTCACACACACCGCTCCACATTAAAAGATGCAGTCGCTTCTTACTCACACACGCCGCTCCACCTTAAAAGATACTGTCGCTTCTTACTCACACACACCGCTCCACATTAAAAGATAGTCGCTTCTTACTCACACACACTGCTCCACCTTAAAAGATACAGTCGCTTCTTACTCACACACACCGCTCCACCTTAAAAGATACAGTCGCTTCTTACTCACACACACTGCTCCACCTTAAAAGATACAGTCGCTTCTTACTCACACACACCGCTCCACATTAAAAGATGCAGTCGCTTCTTACTCACACACGCCGCTCCACCTTAAAAGATACTGTCGCTTCTTACTCACACACACCGCTCCACATTAAAAGATAGTCGCTTCTTACTCACACACACTGCTCCACCTTAAAAGATACAGTCGCTTCTTACTCACACACACCGCTCCACCTTAAAAGATACAGTCGCTTCTTACTCACACACACCGCTCCACCTTAAAAGATACAGTCGCTTCTTACTCACACACACTGCTCCACCTTAAAAGATACAGTCGCTTCTTACTCACACACACCGCTCCACCTTAAAAGAAACAGTGGCTTCTTACTCACACACACCGCTCCACCTTAAAAGATACAGTCGTTTCTTACTCACACACACCGCTCCACATTAAAAGATACAGAGATTCTGAATGGAAAGAAAATTGAGAAGGAGGTTTTTTTTTTTTTTTTTTGCTTTGAGAACAATAACTCTTCAGAATGTTCTACATTATCTTTAAAGCAATTAGGAATGTTAATATTAATATTAAGGAATTGTTACTGGATTAGAGACATATCAATGCTAATAGATGGTAAGATTTAATTGGATATTAAATGCTTATGGTTGTACTTTTTTGCATAAATGAAATATGTTATGGGTGAATTCAGGAATGAATGTTTGTGGATTCTTTGGTTTTCTTTTGTGAATAAGGGTGGCATTGTTTGTTTTTATTTTGTTTAGTTAAGAGTGCGTTTGTGCAAAACGAAGAACGCACAGCATAAGCTGAGAGTCAATCCATTAATTAGCAGAGATGCTACGATAGTTAACTGCTAAGGTGATGTTCAGTGTAATGTTAAAAGAACTTTACAACCTCCTCAGAAAAAAAGGTCACTGTAGTGTTACCCTCAAGGTTACATTTTTACTGCTTTGATTAGGAACATGTTTGTATTTAGTGGTTCCAGCGAGGCCGGTGAATGAGATAAATAAGGTTTGACACTTGTACTAATTTAACTCTATTATTAATAATTTAACTGTTATTTTTCACATTTTGTTTTATTCAATAAGATATTGCCAGTTTGATTTAAAATGTTTAAAATAATTTTCTAGTGTAGTCTAAAAGCAAAATGTTTGTGTGTGTGTGTGTGTGTGTATGTGTGTGCATCCGTGTGTGTGTGTGTGTGTGTCAGGGAGTGCTTGAAAATATTTTCACCTACAAAAAAGGGGGCACTGCAGAAGAGGTTTGGGAACCACTGTTTTATATTATTCATTTCATATTATTATCATATTCATATTATTTCAACTCCATGACTTTCTTTATTTTACACAGTTTTATCATTTAAAAAATGACAAATATTGATCTCTTCTTCCGGGGAAGAGAATGTAATAAACCTTTAGGGAACACCACTGGAATTTAACACCACTGCTGTACCTTTAAAGGTATACTAGGTATATAATAATGATAATAATTTTTCTGGCAATGTAAGAAAAGGGAAAGTGGTGAAGGGCTTCTGTTTGTAAAGATGTGGTCTGTTCAGTCCCATGCACAGTTGTTATATTTGTTGGAAAATGTGACTTTTTGCTCCTTTTTTTAAAACACATTCTGAAATGCTCAACATCATTCATTCATTCATTGTCTGTAACCCTTGTCCAGTTCAGGGCGGTGGTGGGTCCGGAGTCTATTCACTGGGCGCAAGGCAGGAACACACCCTGGAGGGGGCTCCAGTCCCTCACAGGGCAACACACACTCACACATTCACACCTACGGACACTTTTGAGTCTCCAATCCACCTACCAACGTGTGTTTTTGGACTGTGGGAGGAAAACAGAGCACCTGGAGGAAATCCATGCTGACACAGGGAGAACACACCAAAGCTCAGTGTCAAATAGGTCCTTTATATCTAAATGTGAACGCCCTCGAACCGCAGCATGAACTGTGGAGCACTGCAGTGAGGAGGGCACTGTGGGGTTTGTTGTAAGCGGTGAACATTGTCCACAGCCTCCCTAGCCTCAGGCAACCCATGCAATGCAGTAATTGAGTGATCGATGGGGAAAGTGTTGATCGTGTCATAGCGAGGTGAAGGTGCGAGAGGGAAGAAAAAAAAATCAGCGGCACAAAACAAATAACGCCTCACCCTGCACACATTCATCTACCTGTGGGTCGATGTGATGGAGACACCAGGCAACAGCGCCACAAACCATATCATCATTCACTGAGGGCCACAGAGGGAGAGTGAAGAGTGTGATATGCAATTACCCAACCCTCGCTTCTGTCCCCTGTTTAGACACGGGGTAATTTCCCTGTCACTCGATTAGATGCGGCTGGAAATAACATTTGCTAGCGACTGTGCTAATCCGTTGTTAGGTATGACTTTGTTGCAAGTCGGCAGCTCCAACAACAAACATGTAATTGGGGACGTGGGGACGCATCATGATGTCTTTGATCAAATCTTGACCCTGAGGATGTTTGTTTGTTAGTTTGAGCTCATCTGGTGCTGATTGACCGTGTTAATCAAAGCTTCCAACGCTCATCCGTACACACGGATCCCGAAGCCGTGGCCTGAGGAGGGCGAGTCCATGTCAAAGGGAAACCCTTGCTGGCAGGTTTCAGTGCCTCCCAATCGATCCAGCTCTATTCTCTCCTATCAATATCCCCCTGCCTATAATACAGCCGGCTGGCTGCTCCGAGAGCTTGTTAAAAGGGGCGAGATAAATAACACAATTCCTGGGAGCGCCAATTATATTCAGAGAGATAGAGAGGGAGAGAGAGAGAGAGTGTGGAGAGCTTGCCTGGCCCCATCTGCCTCCCTCTATTCCTCCATCCTCCTGTTTCTTTCACCATATTTTGAGTATGCCACTAATCCGTGGGATGAGAGGAAGGCATGGGGGCGAGTTTGGGAAGAGCGCCTGTTCTTCTTTCATCATAGTTATGCAGATGCCTCATTTGGGTAATTGCGATACACTCGCATAAACCTGTATTAGGTTCGGCAGGGCCTAATTGACGCACCAAAAATTCTTCTTCTTCTTCTTCTTCTTCTTCTTCTTCAACATGCCCTAGCATCTGTCCCAGGAGTGCAGAAGAGGAAAGCAAGGAAAAGAAAAAGACAGAGAGAGAGAGTCAGAGAAGGCCCTTAATCAGTCCATGAGGAGAGGGAAAGATGACATGTGGGGACTCATTCGGTTCCTCCGCCACAAGTAGAGCCTCGCTCCTCTGGCTCTGCCAGTGGCCGACTCGTTTCGATCTTTTGAATGATGTCTAACCCCCTCCACTGATTCCCCTCACCAGCACAACAGTGTAACTCACTCCAAGAAAGCCTCTTATCTCCACACACTGAGGAAGAGGCATGGGAGATAACGTCCAAGCGTACGGCATCACACAGACGAGCTCTGTGAGGAATAACCAAGAGCGGGCGCAGCAAATAAAGACGCAGGGACTGAGGGAAGAGCCGGAGGAAAACAAAGCCATCTCAATTTGTCTGATAAAGTCAACGTCTCCTTCCACCTCACTCTGCACCGGCAGAAAGAAAGTACACGGTCACCACAGAGGGAGTGGACCCTCAAATGCGCAACAGTAAATATTAGATCCAGTGGAGCCCCTGTGGGTCTAGTGGAATACCAGTGGAGACATTCACGTTTCAAGTAGGAAAGGTTAATAGTAGTGACATGTATCCCCTCTGTCCAATTAAAAACATGTATCTCCCTGTGTCTGTGGATGTTTAGTTTATTACATCATTTGAACACAGAAGCTGTCCTTCACATTTTGAGAAAACTATGCTGTATGCTCATGTCTACAGATTTATCCTGATTCTCTGATGCTTTTAATGATATTTTTAATGAAAATTTTTAATGATATAAAAAAAAACCTTTTAATTCTTTACTATTTTAAGTTCATTGTCACGCCCTCGTCTCGTCATGTCTGTTTTCCCCGGCCATGTGCTCTTTTAGCACATGGCTATGTTTGTTATTATTCTAGTCCCGCCTTTGTCCCGCCTCCTCGTCTGTCATTTGTTAACCTGACCCCTCGTTATCTGTCCAGGTGTGTCTCGTCTGTGTCAAGCATTTAAGCCCTCTTGTCTCACGTCCTGTTTGTCGAACATTTCACCTTTGTTTTGTCGTGGTCTTAGTCGTGTTGGTTCTCCATTGTTATATGTCAAGTCGGTCATGTTATCTGTCTGTCTCCGAAGTTTCCCCTGTCGTCGTTTCATTTCCTTTGTAGTCGTTCCGCTTTGTTGTCTGTCTGTCCCATTTACCCTGTTTATTTCCTTGTCTCCAGTTTAGCCTGTTTTCCTTATGTTAAAAGTCTCTGTTGTGTTATTTTCCGTTAATAAACGTTTACTGTGTTTTAGCGAATGCTTCCGCCCTCAGTCAGTCCGCTCCGTGTTCCTGACATTCATTGATTCCTTGATTCGTTATCTGTAACCCTTATCCAGTTCAGGGTTGCGGTGGGTCCAGAGCCTACCTGGAATCATTATTCTTGAACTGGTTCACTGTTTGACCATGCAGACTTTCACAGTGGTGAACCTTTCCCCAGCTTTACTTCAGAAAAACTCCAGCTGGGATTCCATCCAAAACCTTTGCAAATGTTCAGCACAATAAAGAAATAATTTAAATGAAATATCATCATGTTTCCATCCACTGCACTTTGCAAATAAACTCCAGATGACATCAGCTCCGTGATCAGGGACAGCATGGAAATAAGGGAAAGGGAGAGATCTGAGTGAGTTCTAGCTTTGATAACAGTTCTTTTCATTTTGATTTTACAGCTGTATATATATATATATATATATAAACACTAAAATAAGACCTCCAGGTGGCGCTGGTGTGAGAACAGAGTGGTCTGGAGGGTGGAGGAACTGAGGGAGTCTTTTAAAAGCCTGTGGTCAGGATGTCAGTGCAGGTCTCTGGGGGGCGCTGTGTCATATTAGATCTGAACCAGCTGAAACCTTATCGTTTATTTGAAAAACATTTCTTCATTGCTCTTTACCACCTCGTCCGAACATAAGAATCTTTTTGTGATATTTGGGCCTTGTCTATTCTTTTTTATTGTTATTAATTTGTGTGATTTTTCATTACTAGCATAAACTGGACGAATGGGAATCCCACTTTTGATATATATATATATATATATATATATATATATATATATATATATATATATATATATATATATATATATTTTTTTTTTTTAACCCAATCATGTCACTGATTTGTTGCCAATTTATTTATTTTCTGTTGAACTAGACAACTTCCCTGTCCCAACTTTTTAGAACATGTCTAATTCAGTATAAAAAGTCTATACATTGCTCATTTTTAACATTTGAAATGTATTTTTATTTAATACATTGAATATAGTACAAAGTTTTGCTCAGAAATACTGTGAAGTTAAAGAAGTGATGACTCTGCATTTTACTGGTGCTTGCTTAAAATCAAAATCTTTCTCTCTCTCTCTCTCTCTCTGTCTGATTTAGCACACCTCCCTCTGTATAATACTGTGAATATAAAACCTCTTGCTCTAGTCCTTGGCTGAAGAGTTTGAGTTTGACACTTTGGACACTGCTAATCTGAGTACAATGTGAGGAGCCAAGACGCTGTCCCCTGCTGACCTGGAGGACTTGTAAGTGTTCTCATCATGCCATGACACCAGCCAGCAGTTTTAAATCCCTACAGTAGGTTAATAGAAGTAAGGCCTGAAAGCCATTTACAGAATTGGGGTATTATTTGAAGCAAGGCATTCTGTTCTTCTAATGGTTCATGTCCACCTTCACCAAGGACTCATCGGGCCAGGCCTTGGAAGATTGGAATTACTGCAGTGGCCCCCTATTTATCTCATGTTCCCTGATAACAGCACAATGTGTCATTTAAGTTGTGCATGTGTTTGATGTTTAATGTCCACTGTCAAGCAAACCTGGACATTCCTAGGTATTTATTTTGATTAATAATCATCTGTGTATTCTGAAAAACAAGAATATAATGAACATGTGGACTGTGTTTATCACTTATCTCTGATTAAGCACAATAGGTATCAGCTCTGATCACACTCCACCCTGAATGAGCTCTCACACTCACTCAGAAACAAACATAGTGCCTCCAACAGGACAGAAAGCCTTGTGCATTATGTGTACAATGATATGACACATGGAGGACACATAGATCTCTGATTCTGCTCTAATTTATTTCACTATGCTCTGCATGAATGTGTACATACCAGGACTCCCCTATCAGCAGAGTTACACTGGGAGAAAAAGCAGGCTGATGGCCACCAGGGGGCATGTGGGAAGATGCTGGTAAGTCCAGCATCTTAATGTTGATTATTTAAAATCTGAGAGGCCTATGTAAATAAAGACAACATAAGTGGTCAGTGCTAAAATTATTGATTCCCTTCATCATCTAATCCTCTTCATATGAAACTCCAGCAACGCAGACATGGGAACCAACGGATACATCCACGAAAACACAGAAGAAAGTGGCAGTAAATAGCAGAGAAGCATAGAGAGATGAGGGGTTTATATCTCAAAGGCTGATCTCGTATGAAACAGAATACAAGAGGATATTGATGCAGTGAAGAACTGAGAGGAGCATTATAAATCCTACTTTCCTTCCTTGAGTTTGTACCATGACTGTGATTTCTCGAACTTGAATCAACATATTTCCAGTTGCTAGAAGAAATAAAACGGTTCCAATGCTCCACTAAATTCTGAGGGAATAGTAAAGTGGAATGTCTGGAAGGTTGTCAAGATTTCAGAAAAAAACATCAACAGGTATGAATTGCCAGTAAAAAAGTGATCAATACATGTTTGCTAATTACAGGATAATTTTTTTTAGATGAAGGTATTTACCTCATGAATATATTTAGTAAATATGTTTTATTAAAAATGGTGCATTTACACTGATTGTACCTTATCACCTTAGTGACCACACACTATATATATATATATATATATATATATATATATATATATATATATATAGGGTGGGTACCTATGAATGGAGCTACACAAAAAAAATGATCAAAATCAGAACAAAGGAAAAGCCTTTAAGAGCCTTATACCTGTAGACACGTATCTATGGATTAGCCCAGCCTTTCCCAGCTGGTGTGCTCTCTGCCATCATCAGGGGTGCTGTCATAATATTCTGATGTTGCTGATATAAAAATAAAAATTATTGTTAAAAAATATAATGAAAATGCAGCTAAGACCTCAGAAAAGTGGTGTGGCCAGAAATAACATTGCAATGGGTTACAGCGAGTTAATTTTGTCTACGACGGGGGGAAATTTACTTTCAATTTGTCGATCAGAGGGTGACATAATAAACATTCTTCAAAAAAAAAAATACAAAGCCGCGGCAGCATTGGGTCCGGAGCCTACCCGAAATCACTGGGTGCCTGGCGAGAATACACTGGAGGCTCCAGTCCTTCAAGGGTATAAGCAACAAAATGTTTGAAAAATCTAGATAGCCTTGAAACTGTGAGCTCATACATTCTACACCATTTAAGTCTCTATTGTCTGTAAACATAAGTTAAGAGATGGGTGCCAACACGTGTGCCTGTGTTTCGGACAGGGCGAGTGATCACAGCGCCCTTTAAAAGCATGCAGCATTTGAATTTAAAGTCATACTCTTAAAAATTAAGGTGCTAAAAAGGAATAGAATAGAACCACTTTTGGTTCCATAAAGAACAGAGTTTGTTTAAGAGATGTGTGAGTGTAAAGAACCTTTTAAGCACGGGTGAGTATTAAGGTTCCTTACCATTTAAAGGTATCAGCAAAAAATGGTTCTTTATGAAACCGACAATGGTTCTTCTATGACATAATCAAAGAACATTTATGTAGTACATTTATTTTAAACAGTGCACTTCAATTTAAAATGAAAAAAAAAAGAATAAACTCTGTTTGGGCGGCACAGTAGTCCTGGAGGTTGTGGGTTCGAGTCCCGCTCCGGGTGACTGTCTGTGAGGAGTGTGGTGTGTTCTCTCTGTGTCTGCGTGGGTTTCCTCCGGGTGACTGTCTGTGAGGAGTGTGGTGTGTTTTCCCTGTGTCTGCATAGGTTTCCTCTGGGTGACTGTCTGTGAGGAGTGCGGTGTGTTCTCCCTGTGTCTGCGTGGGTTTCCTCCGGGTGACTGTCTGTGAGGAGTGTGGTGTGTTCTCTCTGTGTCTGGGTGGGTTTCCTCCGGGTGACTGTCTGTGAGGAGTGTGGTGTGTTCTCTCTGTGTCTGCGTGGGTTTCCTCCGGGTGACTGTCTGTGAGGAGTGTGGTGTGTTCTCTCTGTGTCTGCGTGGGTTTCCTCCGGGTGATTGTCTGTGAGGAGTGTGGTGTGTTATCTCTGTGTCTGCGTGGGTTTCCTCCGGGTGCTCCAGTTTCCTCCCACACTCCAAAAACACACGTTGGTAGGTGGATTAGAGACTCAAAAGTGTCCGTAGGTGTAAGTGTGTGAGTAAATGTGTGAGTATGTGTCACCCTGTGAAGGCAAGGCAAGGATGTGTTCTTGCCATGTGCCCAGCGACCCACTACCACCACAAATAAGAATAAGGGTTACAGACAATGAATGAATACACTGCTTATTTACCAAGTGAGAAAAACAGACTTCTCTCCAGTAGAGCTCACCCTGGTTTTCTGCAACAAATCTGATTGGTGGTCATGAGGTCAACGACTGAAAGTGATTCTGTCCTGTTTCTGTTTAAACACAAGTCAGAACAGATTTACAACGATTTTCTGCTTGTGTTTGTGTCTCTACTGCCTCTACGGCTTTCTGAATTGGGTTTGTACTCTATTCACCAGGGTAACCCAGAGTGTTTCCCCTTATTACCAGCATAAAACAAGAGACGCCACACTTTCTCTCTTTAATGCAAACAAACCTCCGCTTGGTGATTATCCCACGCAGTAATTGGCTTCGGCAGAGCTAAGCGCAGACAGGAGACTCACAAAGCTCAATATGATATTGACACTACAGCAAAGCAAAAAATAAATAAATAAATAGCATTGATCATCATAGAAGACTCTGAGTCAGGGAGAAGTAATCAGGAGTGTATTCCAGTTCAGTTAGTAACTTTATCCTTCATCCACATCCCTGTCTTTAAAGACCCCCCTGCACTAGCAGCTGGAAAACGGTCTGCTCAGTTTGATTGGTTAATTACAGTTATATCTACTTTAGGGTCTACCTTTCACAGGCAGATATGATACAGTAAGTTGCTTGCACACACACACACACACACATACAGTTCTGTGCAAACATTTTAGGAACCTGAGAAAATGAGCTTTAAAAAGCTTTTTATTGGAGCAGTGAGTTTATTTGTGCAAAAACAAACCAACTAACAAAAAACAACAACCCTAATATTAGAATAAACCCAGCCCCATTATTCTAGTGAGTGTGATAGTGTGTGTGTGTGTGTGTGTGTGTGTGTGTTGGTTTAACCCTTTCCACATCTCTCCTGGTGACTGTTATTTAAGGTGATCATCCAGTGCCTAGTGTCAGAGGTTAATAAACACTTCTGTAGATTTAACAAATCCATACAATCAGGAGAATATCTGGAAACACACTTCTTTTCACTCACTCACAACACAGACACTACATTCAAAAAATAATAATTTTACTGTCTGTGAGGAGTGTGGTGTGTTCTCCCTGTGTCTGCGTGGGTTTCCTCCCACAGTCCAAAAACGCACGTTGGTAGGTGGATTGGCGAGTCTAAAATGTCTGTATGTGTGAGTGAATGTGTGTGTCTGTGTTGCCCTGTGAAGGACTGGCGCCCCCTCCAGGGTGTATTTCCGCCTTGCGCCCAATGATTCCAGGTAGGCTCTGGACCCACCACGACCCTGAACTGGATAAGGGTTACAGATAATGAATGAATGGATGAATGAATGAATGAATGAATGAAGGTGCATAAGTCTTTTGTACTGTAAATGGTCAAGAACAGAAATGGGACACTATGGAGCAGCTGCCCATGAGTCTAAGGTCACCATGCCCACTGGCAAACACTGGGCTGTGGAGTGGAGTGATGGAGCTAATATGGGAGGAGCTGGAGTTATGTTTGTGAAGCAGAACTAATTACCAACACCAGCATCTGATCTCAGTGACTTCTCTTATGGCTTAATCCCATCAAATCCTTAGGGCCGTAAAGCCCAATTCGTACCCTACGGCGTACCCTGACACGCACCTCTCCAGAAATGTAACTATGCACTACATTGATGCAGACCGCAGACTGTTATTGGTCGGTAGTCGGAGGGACATTATTGAAGTTGAACTGAAGAAGTACAGAAACATGAACTCCTCTCCTTCGCACAGAGACACAGACAGCAGCACATTCACAGCCAGAGATTTCCTCAGACATGGTGTGGACATCAGGGACGAATAAAAGTTTGAACAAAGGAAAGATACGAAGGTCTCCAAATGGGGGGGATAAAGAATGGGAAAAATGTACTGCTTTGTATTAGTTACTTTCCTTACACATCAAGCCCCAAACAATGCCCTCCTCCCTAAATAGTGAACTTATAAAGATTATATATTTATATAAAATCAATTATTCTATACCACTGCATTGTGTACTATACAGTGAAGAGGAAGATGTTTGAGATTCGGCTCCGAGTCAAATCAAATCAAATCAAATTTATTTGTATAGCACTTTTTAATGGTGTGGGGGTGGTACTGCAGAGCGGCGTAGACACCAACGCAGAAGAATAAACACTCACAACCTTGTAGGCTCAGTGTCGAGTCAATGCAGAAGTATCAATATGCCTTAGGCTCAAGAACTGGGATAGGAGAAGAACTACAGACACTTGTCGATTTAGAAATTTAGTTTCCAAACAGGACCTGTCCAGGGAAAAGAGGACAGAGGGTCACCTTAGTTGGTAGAGTTTATGATTTGTTTTACTCTTTATGTTCATTAGAACAACCTTTACATTTGTATCACGCCTCAATTTCCTTCGTCATCCTGTGAATCCAATGAAAGGGAGACACCAGCCGCTATTTCCAAATAATAACTGGGAAAACATACAACTTCTCCATTCTCTCCTAAAGACAAGATCTAAGCCAGAATGAGAGCATGTCTCACTGCCCCCAGCCCTCAGCTGAATCGCCATTGCAGTAAACACCTGCTCTTTCACCGAGGCCCATGTGATCAGTGCGTGCAGCATTCGGCTCGCCAGCCTGGAGATAATAGGAATAAGCAGGGCCGTGAATGAGCTCTGTGTGCAGCTGACAGGGCCTTTATGGATGGCCGGTCGCTATCGCACCCTAAGAGGCATATCCATTCCTGACGGCCATTAGAAAGCGGCGCTGGACGATGTGTTTCAGAGATGCAATTTCACAGATGCACTCGCTTACAGCCACGTAACCACAGCCCTCGTCCTCTGGGTGGCTGTCATCAGCTGATATTAGGGTGTTTATCAGGATGACACGAGCTTACCGCCCTCAAGAACACAGAGCTGTACGTGTGTGGGGCACTGATCAGGCGAAGGGTCCTAAAGGCGGAGTATGGATGTAGTACTGATGACACTACACTTCTGTTATTAGACATTAGTTATTACCCGCTGTGAAGGTCAAGAGTTGTCGACCACCTTTTGTTGTACAGAGTTTGTGCTGGACATTTTTAAGCCTGATTGGCTCTTGTCTGGATACATGGCAGTGGGGCAACTATCAACCCAGCAAATGTAGTGTAGAGTGTCTCACAGAGTGGACAGAGAGTGGACACAGGGTTTAAAAACTCCAGCAGCACTGCTGTGTCTGATCCACTCTACACCAGCACAACACACACTAACACACCACCACCACGTCAGTGTCACTGCAGCGCTGAGAATGATCCACCACCACATCACACCTGCTCTGTGGGCGTCCTGAGCACTGAAAAGCAGTGGTAACAAAGTATGCAAAACCACTGAAACACTACGGAGCGCTCCTGTGTGGTTAGTGGAGCTGATAACGTGGACAGTGAGTGTAGAAACAGGGAGGTCACTGTAACGATTTGACTGACTAGTGTATGTACGTTGGCCAGCAGCTCCAGCTGCGATGTCCATGATGAAAACACAGCTCATACTCCTTAACCTTGAGGAACATCTTGTCTTTAAGTGCCTGCAGGTTCCTTTTAAGCACCGTCGGCCCAACCGTGATGACATCCGCAGCTTCTCCTTCACGGGGGAAGCGAGGGGTAACATCCTGTTCTGAGCATGCTCAGTGAGGAGCGGTAGGTATGAGGAAGAGCATGCATATTTCATAGATGTCAGCTCTTATTTAGGAGCAGATTAAAGAAGGGAAGGGCAGGGTAGAGGAGTGTGAGCGGAAGAATGCTGAGCAGCGAGGAAGTAGGTGTCCAATGATGAGGGGATGAATTATAAAAGGTCTAGGTTTTAAAAAGGGGCTAGACGGATATCGCCCTTCATTCCTCCTCCAGTCTCCTTTGATCTTCCCTTCTGCCGCCACCACTCTCTCCCTTGAGACTCTCGTATCTCCTGACGACGACTCATGTTTAGCGTAGCACACGTATGGAAAAGCAGGCTACATTTTCCAGCATGCTGTTGCATCCCTTCACCTCCTCTTGTGATGCTTTCTTTCCTTCCTGGTTGTTGAAAGGGGGGGGGGGGGGTCCTTGTTTCTTCTTTTCCTCCTTCCCTCACTCATTTTAATTTTTCATTTCAGCTTTCCAACAGTGCCCTTCACATATACTCTCTCTCTCTCTCTCTCTCTCTCTCTCTCTCTCTCTCTCTGTCATCTTTCCCCAGACGGGATTATTTACTACAGATTCCCGCTGAAATCCTCTGCTCGCCTGAGGACAGCCTGAAGCCACACAGCAATCAAAGCAAGATCATTCCCTCCTCCTGACCCTCAGGGAGCAAGAGAGAGAGAGAGAGAGAGAGAGAGACAGAGAGAGAGAGAGAACAAGGGAGGGAAACATGGAGCAATAAGGTGAATCCCTGGGTGTGTAAGAGTTAACTGTTATGAAATTTGGTGAGTGATGAGTGACTATGTATAAGAAAAGACCCCTAGTAAAATATACTATTATTATTATTATTATTAGTAGTAGTAGTAGTAGTAGTAGTACTAAAGTCACTATAAACTCATTGTTGCATTTATTTAAAATTATTTGTAATCTTAGAAATGTCCCAGAGCTAAGCCCTAGAATAAGAATCACACCTGTGTTAATCAGCATTATTATCAATAATCGTAATACAAGTTTATACCCAACATCTAGTGCAGCTTATGGCTGCAGGGGTGGGTCAAATAAAAATGATAGTTTTGACATGGTGTCACTACTATCAATGTCAACAATTGGAGTGCTGCTGCCAACAAGAGTCTCAACAAAACAACCCCAGAGGTTAGTCAAGCTGGCCTGGGTTTGGACGCCACTGCAGCGGACGAGAGCCCACATGCCGACCCTAGAGATGACGGTAACGTGGGGAGTGGGGGGTGGTGGATGGGCTGCAGAGTGCAGAGTGCCTGAGGAAGCTTGTTTGTCCAACAGTGGTTTTAATGCTGTCCAGGTGAAGGACGTCCCTCACTGAGGAGACTTGAACAATGATTAATTACATCCGTCCCCCTGAAACACTTCTCCACTCCCAGCAAACGTTTAGAGGCTGAATGCACAGAAGGTGGTGTCTTTATTTTGTTTTTTGTTTTATTTTGTGTGGTGGGTGCGGGCTGGCAGGGCATAAATATATCATTAACTCTGGACCTGTGGAGGACCTGACATCACATGAGCCAACACTTGCCCCACCCACTAAAATCCAACAGAAGAAACCTGCAGAGAAAATATTTATATATATCTCAGAGACAGAAGCCTGTGTTGTGCTCTCTGCGTTGCTTCAGAGCTCATTCACCAGCACACCAAGAGACAATGGACAGTTTAAAAATGAGAGGAGGCTGGTTTAGGTGCCAGTCTTTGTGCTAACTCTTGATAATATGGACAATGTTTTTATATAATTTCATAATTCTTTGCTCATGTGTCCTCGGATAGTCTCTGTACATCGTGTTATTGAATGACTTTTTCTTTAACCGTCCCATGCAACAACAACAACAAAAAAAAACATCTTCTCCTACTATTGTTCTTCCACAGTCAGGAGGGTAAATAGGGATGGAGATAGTGGGCATCCTTGTCTAGTTCCTTTGTGCATGTGGAAACAGCCAGAGATGGCTATGGCTTGTAGATCAGTGTAGAAGCTCCTCACCAAAACAATTAAATTCAGCTCCTCCTATTGATCACACTTTTCCCAGCGTTGAGCTCTGCAGCCGCAGCACTGAAGCAATATGAGTCCTTTGATCACAACTTGACTTGAGCACTCCAAATCACCTTGGCTTTGCTGTCACCTCCTTCTCATTAGCATCCAGGGCAATGTGCGAAGCTCACAAACAAATGTTTTATTCATTATTAACGAGGCAGTGTTACGAAATGAGAATTAGGCTGGTCATGAAAAATGAATGACTCCAAACACTTAGTCGCTTTACTGTAAATATCACTTCATCAGCAGTGTGTGGTGGAGGAGGCCAGGAGCGAGTCCATGAAATCTGGTACTGCCTCAGGGAGGGCTGCTCCTCTCCCACCACAAAAGGTCAGGCAGTAAGTGTCCTTATCAGGAGCTCCACAGGAGAGGGTCAGTACACCAGGCGTGAGTTCCCACACCTGTGAAACCTGCTGCTAGAAGTGTTTCATGTCAGGGGGAATATTTCTAACATGGTCATTTTTCATGGATCTGTGGAAAGAGAGAGAGATCCAGAGAGACTGGGTTCCTCTTTCCCTCTCTCTCTCTCTCATAGCCCAAAAACCAATAATCTCTGTCTGTCTATTTGAAGTCTGTCTGTATGGTAAAATCCTACAAATGCACGCATATGTTTACATTTACATTAGAGGATCTTTTAAAAAAAAAACACAGCTCAGAAACACCAGTCAGACAGAAACTAACGTTAAGTGTGATAAGTTTAACAATTGAAAAGAATATAGTTGTAAAATATCCTAAAGTCCTTTGCACACGGATGCATCCAAGAATTTGAAACCAGCACCAGCACTGAACCTCAGCGCGGACATGGGCTACATGACTCTGAGCTCTGTTTGATTCCTTAGTGCCCCACAACAGGCCAGACAGCATTCTGAAGGACTACATTAAGGTATAGTCTTATTGAGACCACAAAGAGTCTTTTTGACAAACAAACATATGCTAAGGCCAAATTCCAACAGCTAACATAACTATCCTAACCATGTACAGAAGGCAACTTTCGGTTAAAAATAGTCAGTTAAGATGTAGTAAACTGAGCAAACTGATTTCAAGTGTGATAAGTGATGCTGAATGCTTTATTTTATTTATTTCATGTGAGTAGAGTGTAAAAATGACCTTAAATCTGGTGTTTATCAGCTCTCTCATGTTCACTTGAATAAACAAATCACCTTAAACAAATCCTAGAGAAAATATGAACAGATGCTTATCCAAAATTCTTCTGAAATAAAGGGTACCAATAAGGAAGTTACAGTTTTATTTCTTCTAAAAACATTTTTAAAGAAAAAAAAAAAAACATAAAATTTACAGTAAAAAAATAAACGACAGCTGTGGTTGCAAAAATTTAAATGTAAAATATACAATCAATCTATATATGATCATTTTTGGCAGTTGTAAATTTTACATTAAAGAACTGTTTTGTTTACAGTACTTTTCTGTTAAAAAACAGATACACACTGTAAAAAAAAACATAATACTTACCTATAAATAACAAAGAAACATTGTTTTGCCATAAAATTAACATGTAAATATTGTGACAAATAAAAGAACAGAGACTGAGATACAGCCAAACTGCAAATACAGCCAAACCACATCTTATATTCAGCCCTTAAAAGGAGGTATTGCTGAAAGGATCAAAGAAATGTCATCTAAATCACCTCAATGAAAGCCAAAATCACAAAGCCTCAAAGACAGAGAAAAAGCAAGAAAATTACAGAAAATATGGAGCTGCAAGGCATGCTGGGAGCTCCCTAATGAGTCTCAGCTCCTCCCAGTCATTGGACACTTGTACCGCCCCCTAATGGTTTGTGCGTTTATCAGTGAAATAATATATTTTTTACAGTAAAATACATGTAAAAATGTTTTGGCTGATAAAAATATTTATGGTATTTCACTGTTACAGAAACTGTTTTCAACCTTTTTACAACTGATGATTTCACAAAGCAGCATCACAGATTTCCAGTAAAGACATAGTTTTAACAAGAAATGTAAAGATATAAAAAAAAATCCCCAGGTGAGCGAGGCCAGTGGCGACAGTGGCAAGGAAAAACTCCCTCAGAGCTGAGGATGAAACCTTGGGAGGAACCAAGGCTCATACTGGAGACCTACCTTCCTCTGGTCAATCTACTGGTGATAATAGTTAGGAGTCTTCAGTGTAGGGCAGTTTGTAGTGGCTGGAGCATAGGCAGCTGGTCATTTACAGTCATTTACTGTTATGGTGCCAGCATTCCAGCTTCTAACAACTGTGTAACACATTGTACTCTTAGATACAGGTGAGGGTGGGATCGTATTACAAGGAGGACCACACTGGGCTGATTTCGGGGGATGAAAAATGGCAAGCTGTTGCTTTCCCTCTGCTAGGATCAGCAACAAGCATGAGCCAATAAAAGGACCCCCTGAAAACAAGCCAAGCAGATTCTCACTGATAAGGTGTTTCGTCACGGAAGTGATGCCAAAAGAGCAGTCATCTGTTTATCGTTTCACCAAATGTGTGAATGAGAGTTGCAACTTGAGAGCAGAAAAAGGAGCTGGGCCAGGAATTACTTGGCAGAAGCAGAGTGGAGTTTTAGAAATGTGGCGAGAGAGTATAAATGTCTGGGTCAGAAGTTAACTACAGTCTGTAAACCATGAGATGGGATATATAACATACACAGAGAGGTGCACTGTTTACGCAGTGGCATTTCCAGCCGCACAGCTGGCATCCAGCCTTTCTATTGCAAAGTAATGTGGACTTTCTAGTGGCAGGTTCATGAAAGACAATGTAGTCTGTACGTCCAGATGTTTGGGTGAATTCACTCATTATCAGGAGTGTCTGCAGAGTGGATACAGATGGTCTATTGGGCACATGCAGGGTGTGCATTGAGCGGTCACTGGATTAACCCCTTAAAGCCTGACACATGAAAATTATATACTACAAAAATTGTTTTTTTTATCCCACATTACGTAGTCCTTTAATTAAAAATCCTAATGTAGTTAATATTTAAATTTTGGATCATTATTTCTGAATGCATCATATTTAGACATTTAGCAATATATAAATATATATATATATATATATATATATATATATATATATATATTCTATAATTAAAATTAATAACAGTTAAACTGTTTTTTTTTTTTTTTTTTTTTTTTTTTCTTAAGTTTGATTAATTTAACAACGAATAGCAAATGATTGTCTCTGTTCTTAAGAACTTTTCAGGAAAATGTACCATTGAGCCGATGGGAAACACTGCTCCAGAGGTCGTTCACCCATGAGAACTCTATTCTTCTCCCTGACATTTTACATTTCATCTGCTGGTGGTAATAAAAACACAGAAACCACAAAGGCTCTTTTGTGTTGATCTGCACAGCTGTGTTTCCACATTTAGAGAAAATACAGTTGTTTCTGTTACTGTCTGAACCTTGGCTTGAGGTATGAGGTCATTCACCAGTCCTCCCACAGTCCTCTGCATCATCATCTTCTTCCTCTGAATGTCAGAAAATCTATGTCGACAACTGAGCGACACATTTACACACAAAGGCTTTTGGAAAACTACAAATACATTTTTCATGTTTCATAAAAAAATACTTGGTAAAATTGTGTAAATGTGTTTTTCTGCTGTAAAAAAATAGACTTTTCTGAATATTTATGATAATTAATGAGCATTTGACTGGTAGAATACACTACGTCTATGGAATGGAACTAAAATGCTTCGTTTTACTACAAGTAACATCACTCACATCACACCTGGAGCTGCTTCAGTTTTGAAAAAATGTCGCCTTAAGATGTTCTCCTATGTTTTTCATGAAGATAGCAACAATATTGTAATGGTTTGGTAAAGGCTTCCAATTCATTCACAGTTCAGTAGAGAACTCAGAACACTGCCCAAAAGGATGGGAGTTTGTTTTCATTTTTTCTCTTCATTAGATGATGAAAGAGCCACCTCCAAAGATCATCATGTTTGATACATTTGGCT
This sequence comes from Hoplias malabaricus, assembly GCF_029633855.1. Taxonomy (NCBI): domain Eukaryota; kingdom Metazoa; phylum Chordata; class Actinopteri; order Characiformes; family Erythrinidae; genus Hoplias; species Hoplias malabaricus. The sequence goes on along the minus strand of NC_089807.1, from coordinate 393,525 downwards.
TTAAAGGGTTAAGATCTCACAGGTGGCATGTGATCACTGACAAAATGCCCCCAATTCTGGGTTACATCACTGTGGGCTCTTTTTTAAGGTGCTGACCTTTCCACTGCACAGCAGAAGGCAACTTTTACCAGATATGTGTACATGGAGAGACGACGACCGTGGGCAGATAGTTGGAGCTCGAGGTATGGGGTTTCAGCCAGTGTTTTAGCAGCAGCACTCTTGAACTTAAAGGTGAATCAAAGGGTTCTTTGAGTGATGCCATAGAAGGACCACAGCAGTGTTTGAAAGTCTTCTCAGAAAAGCAGAGACGGTTTCTGCAGCAAACAGAGAAGGAATGTTGGCTTCGCAGTTAATTAACGGGTACAAAGAAAACAGAGAACATTTCACCAGTTGTGACTTCCTTACACTGGCTCCCAGTGTATTACAAAATTCAGTATAAGAGTATAAAAAACCAGAGTATAAAAAAAACAGAATTATGTTTTTTTAAAGCCCTGATTGGTTTGAACCAGTTTATATTGTATACATGCTTTACATATTGTACCCTCATGGTCTCTAAGGTCACTGTCACAATCACTTCTGTCTGTCCCAAGGGCTTATCTCAAGCTAAAAGAGGATTATGTCTGACTGTCGCCGCACTCACACACTCACACACATTCGCGCAGTGATCCAGAAATGTACCCAAGTAAACCCAGAGGAGCTGTATGTGTGAACACAACCTCCCGCAGCATCTGTCCCGGACATTATCTGGACTTTATCCTCCAAGCTACCTAGTAAAGGCTCCAGTCAGTGTAGGTGAGAACGGAGTGGAGAATATTCCGGCGTTTCTCCTGTACGTGCTGCACAGGCACTGTTCCACTTCTAAAGAATGTGATTTATTCCCTGCTCAGAGAACACTCCTGAAAATCCTGAAAATCTCTCACTGTGCACTGCATCTGTGAAAGGACTACTCCGGGACATTCCCAAACCCAATACTCTGAAGTTTCTCAAGAAAATTCTCCAGAGTTCATGAGTGAAAGAGGCATTGATGTTTGTGTAAGTGGTGACCGGAGGAGTTATGTTATTTTATGGTAACTCATATAACTTACGGTTCTACAAGGGTTCACTTGGAGAACCTTTACCATGATTAAATTGTAAAGTTGTATGCATCATGTGGGTGTTTTTCAGATTAATGGAGAATGTGCTATATACGGTTCTATGCAGCACTTTTAGAAGAGTGTTCTATATGGAACTAAAAAGGGTACTTGTTATAATAGAGGAACCCTTTTTGGTGCAATACAGAACCCTTATCTAAGGTGTTACTGTATATATAACCATCTATAGCACATTCTTCATCAATCTGAAGTATCCTGCAAAAAGTTCTTCAAGTGTTCAGGGTTAAATATAGAACCATTTGCTTTAATAAAGAACACTTGTAGAACCATATTTTTTAAGTGGGCACAATGGTTTTAAATGTACTACAAATAAAATGTACTTACGCACTTAGCATGGCTTTAAAAAGCATACTCCAGAGAAACATGCAGCGAGACGGTACACAAAACTTGGCTTGATTCTGGGTGACGCTTCCGATGAGCTGCAGTGGCGAAGGTGCTCAAGGCCAGAGAGCAGCGGGTTCTTTAGCACCTGTCAAACGCAGTGTGTCACAAAGCCCTGTGTGTGTGAATAATGCTGAGAGAACAGACGGAGGGCAGATCAGGAGACAATGACAGCGAGAGAGGGGAGAGAGAGTGAGTGAGAGCGAGAGAGACATTTCTCTGTGAAATGAATTAAAGATGACAGTGAGCTCTGTGGAAGGATTTGAGGGCAGGGCCGAGTCTGAGGGGGGTTCTGGGAGTGGAAAGCCTCCCGTCACTCAGTCTCATGTCACCACACACTCACACGGATGCAAACGACAGCTCCCATGCTTCCTTTCTAATGCCTGCAATCTACATCTGGAATACTGAATTTGGGAATATGACTCGAGGGTAACACCGCTGCTTTATAGATTGCAGGCTCTAGGGTTTAATTGCCATCTTGGGTAGGAATAATACATTTTACAGTGAAAAACAGTGGACTTTACGTTCCTCTTCTCCACAGTGGCACACAGTTCTGTTTCTTAATGAAACGTCTGTGACCTGCTCTGGTCCAAACCCCACGAGCCCCACAGCAGTGTTCTCCCCCTGTGTAAACAGCCCTGTTCAGAACGCCTGCTTTCAGCACCTGTTCCTTTAAATGATAATGAGCCGCTCGCTGTTCACCCCGACCCCGAGCGCACAGCAGTGAGGAGCAGAAGCTCTGGTTTTCAGCCGTTTTTGCTCGGTTCTCTTTTTTCTTCATTCTCGTTTTCTCTGTTTTTACTCAGTTGACACTCAGTCACGACTTCAGGAGCAGAACAGAATCAGAACGACTCTTTTTATCCCATGTTTTTCTTGCGCTGAACAATTTATTGATAAATGTTGTATTAAAAAAGTATTTTGACCTTAATTTACGTTATAAAAGGTGTCAGTAATCTTCTGTTGAAGCACAGAAGCAACAAAAGATGTAACAAAAGCCCTTTCTCATTCTCTCCTCCCATTTTCATTAGATCTCTATCTGCTCCTCTCTTTTCTCTCCATAGTTCTTTCCCTCCTTTACTCCTCCGTTCTGGGCACCCTGACCTTTATTTCCTTCTGAATGTCTCTATCAACTGCTGGAGGGTTTCATGACTCATCAGATAGAAAAGTGTGTGTGTGTGTGTTTGTGGTCCATGTATATAACACATTATGGGGACCAGAATCTCTTACACACAGACATTGTAAGTGCTGGTCTTTCTTTTGGGGACCAAAACATAATCCCACAAAATAAAAAAGGAAGTTTTAAGCTAAAACAATCCTTAAGGGTTAGAGTTTGTGTGGTAGTAAGGTTTAAAATAAGCATTGGGCTAGTAGTAGTGAAGGTTAAGCTTAAGTTCAGGTTTAGGTTTAGGATTAAGGATGATGTAGTAGTGGTTAGGTTTAGGGTTAAGTTTAGTGTTGGGTTTAGGATTAAGGATGGTGTAGGGTGAGGATAAGGCAAATGGTTAAAATAAGTGATCGGGTTTGTACTATTACTATTAGGTCACTGTAAGTTCACCAAATGAATTCAAGTGTATGCTAGCTCAAGAAACCATGGAGACAAATCCCTCTCTCTCTCAGTGTGTGTGTGTGTGTGTGTGTGTGTGTGTTATTGAGTAATGGACCAAAAAAAATGTTTCACAGATCAACTCATACCTGCCAAGCCCTCCAGCTGTGGAGATGCATGTAAACAGCTGGATACCATGTTCTCATGAGTACGATATGAGCAGAGTAGGAAAGAGAGCATGAGAAAGAATGTGAGAAAGTGACATATAGATAGATATATGTAGAGAGAGAGCATAAGAGATGCAGTTTTCTCCAACAACTGCAGCTGAACACTAGATATTGAAACATTTCTGTGATGATCTGATGGCGTTCAACCACAAGAGCATCAGTGAGGTTGGGTGCTGATGTTGCAGAGACTGGCTGGAGTTCCATCAAACACAGCTCCACAGCTCCACAGCCCAGAGCTTGAGGAGCTTTATTCCCTCCCAGCTGATGCTTCCCATTACATTATTTCCCTGTGGAGATTGTAAAAGGTGGACATGTGCAATAGAACCACAGCGAGTGAACTGTATTGTTCGTCAGCTGTTTTATGTAAAGTAAATAGAATTAATAAATAAAAAGTATGGCAGAGTGGCGCTGCGAGATTGCCCACAGGTGTGAATGTGTGAGTGACTGAGTGAGATTGTGAGTGTGTGAGTATTTGTGAGTGACTGAGTGAGATTGCCCACAGGTGTGAGTGTGTGAGTGACTGAGTGAGATTGCCCACAGGTGTGAGTGTGTGAGTGACTGAGTGTGTTCGTGGGAGTGACTAAGTGAGATTGCCCACAGGCGTGAGTGTGTGAGTGAGTATGTGTGAGTGTGTGGGTGAATGAGTGAGGCCTGGTTTGTCGGCTGAAGATCTTACAGTAGATGAATGCAGATGATTCCATCACACTCTCACACACTGCAAACAGCGGGCTTTCCCTGTCAGGACCCTCTCAGACCACCCCCAGGGCACAGAGTGTCTATTTTAAAGAGTGAATCAGGTCTGAAAGAGAACAGTGCGGATTGGAAACGGTCTGTTTACAGTCTGATTTACAGCTTTGTGTGTGTGTCTTGTTAAAGTTAAGGGCTGTTGTTGTTGCTTATTATGACGTGGCGAGATTTAGGAGCAGTGGGCTGAGTAAACCCCCTGAGGCCCAAACAGACAGGCGGGATGGTAATGCCCTGACAGGAGACTGAAGAATTTAGTGTGCCTGTGCTGCTTGTATTAAGGCTTTATGGGAACGGCTGTGGCTGTGTGGGCTGAAGGAGGTGCAGACCACAATTACCCTTTATATATCTTCACCTCCTGGTCCCTTTTTCAGGATGATTTCTCTGTCCCAAATCTGACCGGTTCCTAGTCATGGTGTTGGAGTTCCCCTGGTCTGCAAATTATTGCCATCCAAAAAATGGACTGTGATAACTGTGGATGTTTCTTAGTAAGGGCTCAGGAAAGGTTACTTGTTTGTCTGTGTCCCAATTACCAACGTCAAAGGCCATTAGAGTACTGGCTTTAGTTCTGGTTTTCCGTGACATCAAATCATTACAGCATTGCACCTAAATCTAGTGTAACACCATCTCAGAAGAGTACAGACTGATTATTTGGCAAAAGAGGTTCAAACTCCCTGTTAACACCTTACATTTCAGAGGAGAAGAACAGGTGTCCAGTAACAGAACGAGTAGAGTCCAGGATTAGGAGTCACAGCTTTCTTCACTCTCATAGCTCCCCTCCCTGTCCACTCCAGGTCCTTATTTTTCCTTCATTCCTCCTCTATTCTCTCTTTTCCATTCCAATCCTAACCCATCCCTCACCGCCCTGCCACCCTTTCACCTGAGGGACTCGTAAAGCCGGCAGCGGGGGAAAGCAGTGACCTGGAACCGGTGCTCACGTGCGACAGTAGCCCTCCGAACAACAGAACAGAGGAGGAGTTATTTATAGAGCCCCCGCTGCACGCTCTCACCTTTGTTGGTTGGAGAATGGATGGAGGCCTGTAGGTAATACGTCTTTGTCAAGTTTGATAATCAGCAGCACCCACAACGGCAAAGTGCTGTACATTGGGACAGGGCTTTTGTGTCCGCTTCTTCTGAGCCTATTATTCACTGGATTTTGAGGAGAAATGTTATTAGAAGTTGGGCTACACTCAGAAACTGCAGTTGGTTTGATGATGTGGACTTTGTTTCACAGTTTCTTTTTCACCAGTGGTCAGTTTTCTGACCACACAGACACACATGGCTATATGTTTTTGAGTGCTAAACCCCAATGTTCTGAAACTGACCCAGTGTTTTAACTGGAAAGACCCAGGTCTTCTCTCATACCGTTCACTTATAATAATCACCAATGTCACCAATGTGAAACGACCAATAGTTTCAGTTCTTCAGTGCAGGAGAACACTAAAAGACTATAATAAGGAAAATATTTTGATTAAATGCTCAGGACCCCCACAGAGCAGGTGTGATGTGGTGGTGGATCATTCTCAGCGCTGCAGTGACACTGACGTGGTGGTGGTGTGTTAGTGTGTGTTGTGCTGGTGTAGAGTGGATCAGACACAGCAGTGCTGCTGGAGTTTTTAAACCCCTCAGTGTCTGGACTGAGAACAGTCCACCGACCGAAAAACATCCAGCCGACAGCATCCTGTGTCACTGATGAAGGACTAGAGGACGAGCGACACACACTGTGCAGCAACAGATGAGCTACTGTCTCTGACTCTACATCTACAAGGTGGACCAATGAGGGAGGAGTGTCTCACAGAGTGGACAGAGAGTGGACACAGTGTTTAAAAACTCCAGCAGCACTGCTGTGTCTGATCCACTCTACACCAGCACAACACACACTAACACACAAAGTGTACAGATCAACAGATAACTGATAATGATAACCAAGCTGTCGACACGTTCTAGAAATTCAGAAATCAGAAAATCAGAACCTTCTTCTAGAAGCTTCTTCTTCTTCTTCTTCTTCTAGACCTTCATCAAAGGTCCACTGTTTCTGCCTTGCGTCCCCTACTCATTCATCACGGCAACCCCCTCAATCCTATTCCTCCCAGAGCACTCTCAGTCCGCTCTCTGTCAGGTGTGGTTAAGGCCCAGACAAGCTGCTTTAGGTTGACGGGGAACAAGTGAAAAGCCTGGTTCCTCTAATTGGAAAACAGGGATAGTCAATAGAGAGAGCAAATTGAAAATGGCGTTTGAACGAGAACAGGACACAGCTGGCTGCGCAGAGCAGAGAGAGGGCAGATAAAATGTTAGCAGGACACAGAGTGAGATCTAGGGCCCCAGTCATGTATGTACGCAGATACTGAATAAAACAGAGATTGTAAGTTAGGAGTTGTTATTTTGCATTTGTTTTGTCCTCTTTTTAGCAAAAAAAAAAACACCATTCACATCTCAGCTGTCATGTACTCTCACTAGGAAGATGCTTAACGATAATTAGCATTGCTGTAACAATAAGAATCCTACTTAGAAACCTTCAAAGTCCAGTAAAGGTCCTTACATAATGATAGAAAACCACCATACTCCTTATATAGTGCACGTCCCTGATTATAAAACTAAGACTATTACACACAGGGAGTGCACTGGATAAAAAGGGAGACCTGGAGTTCTAAGTGTTTTTCATAACGGACTGTGTGAGTGCAGAATCTTTTCTGACCTACAGTATGTACTACAGAGTGTGGAAGGAGACATGTGAGATTCAGCCTCGGTTTTGCAGAGATGTGAAAACATCAAAGATCAGTTCATGTTTTCAAACAAAGAGAATGTCTTAAATTAAATTTAAGGCAAAACAAAGTAATAATTTAGACAGAGTCACAATAAAACTTTATTCTCCAAGATATTCCACTTTCAGAACACAGAGTCAGTGTGGACAGATTATAACAAAAAGGAGAAAGAGTGAGAGAACAATATTGTCACTGTGGTCTGTCCAATGAGATAAAAAATAATAATTGATGAAAGATGAAGAAGGTTTTTTTTTTTGATGAAAGTTGGGACAGTGTGGTTTATAATGAAAATACAAAGAAAGAAACATTTCTGAAAAATAATTGAATTTGAAAAACAAAATAAAAATACTATGTTTAAAATATATACCAGGAATAAGAGGAGCAACCTTTTTCATCTAGATACTTAAACACTGTTAGCACCATTATTCCACCAACTGTCCAACCCCTCTCTCCCATCAGTTCAAATATGAGCCGTTATATAGACTCCCACATGCCGACCCAACTCAGTCTGTACCACTGCTCCTCTTCTGGAGGGGGCTGACAACCAGAATCAAAGAGGAAAATAGAGAACAAATTACAATGATGCACATGTCAGAACACGTGTTCAAAATGTCTGCTTATCAACTAAAAACACACATTATGAAAAAGATTAATCTGAAATGAAATAAAAATAATATTCCCAACCACATGAACCCCACTTCCCAAATGGATTAACCCCCCTTGGCTCAACTGAGTATGCCTGAATTTGCTCAGGCACTATTTAAGGACACCTAAGAGCCTGTTTGGGCCTTTTATTAGAGCAGGAAGGTGAATGAGTCGCACGTAAATATAAAATAATTCTGGTGCTAAAGTAACAGTTTACTGTCCAGTAGAATACTTTAACTTCAAGTTAAACCAGGGGCAGAAAGGACTATTAGGAATAAGAGGGGGAAGGAAATATTTAACTAGTTGTTCTGAGTTCTTAGTTCTGTCACAGAGATATGTGTTTTTCTTTGAAGAGTGATAATATTTGGGTTGTGTCTGTTTTCTCTTACATGCTAACAGCAAAACACAGGTGAAATAACACGATTACAGAAGCTTGTGTACAGTCAGTGTATGGATAACCCTCACAGCAGAGAAATGTACTGGAGATTAACAAAACAGTTTTATTTTCATTTCTATTAATGAAAATGCTAATATGGCTAACAGAACATAAAAGTGTATTCATCTCTCACATCTGTTTTCATTAGTGCTGCGCTGTGGGTAACAGACACTGGGTCTCCAAAGTGACCACAGGGGGAAAAAAAAAAAAAAAAATTCACTGAAAACAAGGATAGAACAAGCTAGATCCAACCAAACAATCTGACCTGACTGGCTGAGGATCTCAAAGTTACACCAGATATATGCTCCTGTGTTAATCGATGTAGACTTTACAACAGCTGCATATGGTGCCGGACACGTCGAGTCTATTATAGTCTTTGTTTTGTTATTTTATTTTATTATTTTTTGACGCTTGCTACATGTCATACTGTCAGTTGCTAGGTAGAATTGTAGTTTAGACCTGGCTCTATTTCTGCTTTCTGGTGTGAAAAGACTTTTTTATAACTGTATTTTTTCAGAATAGTATCATTTTAATTTTAGCTCAGTGCGGCACGGTGGCACAGCAGGTAGTGTCAGTCACACAGCTCCAGAACCTGGAGGTTGTGGGTTCATTTCCCGCTCCGAGTGACTGTCGGTGAGGAGTGTGGTGTGTTCTCCCTGTGTCTGTGTGGGTTTCCTCCGGGTGACTGTCTGTGAGGAGTGTGGTGTGTTCTCTCTGTGTCTGTGTGGGTTTCCTCCGGGTGACTGTCTGTGAGGAGTGTGGTGTGTTCTCCCTGTGTCTGTGTGGGTTTCCTCCGGGTGACTGTCTGTGAGGAGTGTGGCGTGTTCTCTGTGTCTGCGTGGGTTTCCTCCAGGTGACTGTCTGTGAGGAGTGTGGTGTGTTCTCCCTGTGTCTGCGTGGGTTTCCTCAAACGCCTTTAGAGTACCCATGATTCTGCAACACTGCTTTGTTAAAATGCCACTTGTTAAATAACACTGATTAGAATTCATTTGAAAAAGAGCAGCACAGTAGGGTTTCCAGGGGCTCAGTGTACTGGGTCACTCTCTATGTGGAATGTGGTGTGTTCCCCCTGGGTCTGTGTGGGTTTCCTCTGGGAGTCCTGCCTCTCTTCCTCAGTCTAAACACACACATTGGTATATGGGGTGACTGTGTGAGACTGAATGGTGACATAAATCTAAACGTGTTTTAGTTTATTTACAGAAAATGAGTTCTTAAATAGATCTTAGTGTAAAAAATAAAATACCATGTCAGAAAGTGTGTCCCTACGTTTCTGAGATGGTTGTATGGTGAAGTCTGAAAGCTGATTATCAGTGTTTTTTCAACTCCGTCACTAACTCTCAGACCTGCTCATTAGATAATATCATGTGAAGGATTCTGTTTCATACAGTGAAGGTGACTCAGAGGGAAGAAATGATCGCTCTGGCAATTGTTGAGAACGTTTGCGATTGTCCTCGGGGGCAATTTGCGTAATAGTCAAAGTCCTCTCACCTTAACCACCCCCCTCCCCCGACTCCCTCCCATCATCATACTGCCTTAGAGATGTACACCTACTGGAGCTAGAAAGGCATCACAGCAAATAACACCTCAGAGTGTGGACCCTTCTCGGCTCATGAAGAGAATCAAGCCTGACACTGTGTAATGGATTATATTTAAACCCAATCAAAAGCAAAATGTGCCAAAATGAGGGCTGACCCGCACTAAATCGCTGCTGGACTCATCACTGAGCGCACTCCCCTCGGACTGGGTTCCAATGACGGTGGGTGTGATGAGAGGGTGAATGGGAGATAATCGAGGGCAGCAGTTGGTAGTGTTTTTAATCTAATCTACATCAAGAGTGATTCTGCCCTCACACAGTTTTATTCTCTCATCTCTCTCTCTCTCACTTTATTTATGACACACATCTGTCTCTTCCTCACATCTCTCCTTTCACTGTCCATTCCATCTCGCCTCCCTCAGCCCTTAGTCTTCCCAGATATTCTTAATATCTCTTTGTTATTATTGGTTCTGACTGGGTATGTCTAAAGTAAGAGAAAGTTTTAGGATTAAATCTAGGGTTAGGGTTAGTCTCTTTAGGTTGATTTCACCTCATGGCCCTGCTGTTGTTGTGGTGCAGGGTTTCTGCGGCATTTTCTTGTTCTCACGACCTCACTTTCAGAAATGTCTTCTGTTGCTCAAATTAGTCACTTCATCAGTCAGATGATTAAAAGAGAGGAATAATCACTAGCTCGTCTTTACACAGTAACAGCTCCTCGTCGCAATCGAGAGGCTCAGACCGCTCGTTAACACAAAGCAAACAAAGCTTTCTCAGCTTCCTCTGCTCTCATCATAGAGGCTAATTAGCATGAGCTGATCAGAGAATTAGAGACGGTCTAGACAGAGGTGCTGATGGCTGCTGAGCCAAAGAACCCTCCTCCTCCTCCTCCATCATTACAGAAGAGACTGAAAATAATGGACAGAGAATGAAGGGGATGTTGCTGAGGACAATTTGAATCATTGCCAATTCCACCCACAAGCTACGTCCCCCATTTCACTCAGTGTTATACACATGTTCAAATATTTGTAGGCACCGAACTGTATTCACCGAATGCAGCATCCAGTCTGCACACAGACATTCAGTTCTTCTTAAACAGTGTGTGGAATTTCTACAGAAAAGTTTGAAGAGAAATGGGTTGCTGTGGAGTAGCTGCACTAGTCAAAATGCCCAGTGTCAAGTGTTGCCTACAATGTCCCCCAGCGCAATTGTGGACACTGTTTCTGTAGTGATGGAGCTCCGTTCAAAACCTCTGATCAGGTAAATCGCAGATCTGTTAAAACAAACTCATGAGAGTTTGAGAGTATGGTTCAATGCCCTGCTCAGGTAAAGCACAAAGCATAGATCGATAAGAACTGATGACTGAGATTCAGTTCCCCTCTTGGGTAAAGCACAGACCAGTAAGAGCTTATGTGATTGGCTGGTGTTAGATGCTGTAGTTAAGACTGGACGTCACACTGTAGCTGAGCATTTAAAGAAAGAGCAGGTCAGAAATCAGTGGCTGAGTGTTTTACTCTGAAACCAGATCACATGATAGTGAATTGTAAACCAAAGTGCACACAGATATTTCCATGGCCCTAGTTAGGGCTGAGTGTAACACTGAGGTCTCTAGCTACAGCAGATTGTATGTGGACTCCGTCCCTTTTACTTATTTACTCACAACCATGGGTTCCCTTGATTGCCCTCATTGCGACTAACAGCACGGGTTCCACCCCCAAGGCGTTCTGAATGTGCCCAAGAGGTGACAGTAGTATAGGCGTCTCTGTATGGGTTTGACAAGTAGGAGCAGGGTTCTGCTCGTGAATAGATCTGCAAATAGAACGTGTTAAGGTTTTCCAACTGTAATGTCATATTAGGAGAGGAATGGCTGGGGGTGTGTGTTTATGTCAAACTCGTCAGTGTGGGTGAGTGTGTGTGTGTGTGTGTGTGTGTGTGTGTTGTGCCCTGAAGGCTGTGTGCATACCCTGGGGAGCCAGAGAGCTGGAGTGGATGTGCTGAGCCAGTCAATGCGACCTGAGGTAAAGCTCACTGAACTGTTTTATGTTTCTGCTTGCACATTTTTCCACTTTGCTGAGTTCTCTCTCTCTCTCTCTCTCTCTCTCTCTCTCTCTCTCACCCTTCTCCATCATGACCTCCTGCTTCCTCCTGCCTAAAGCCAGATTCATTATCTGCTCATGTATTAATGTAACACAGATCAGGTGTGTTTTGTGACATTAGTTCACACTTAACAAATTCATTGCCAGGATTTTGCATAACTTCAACAGTAAGGGAGTGGTACCTTCACATCTCTTAAGTGGAACCCTCATAAGAATTTCTTCAGAACCTTTTACTTGGAAACATGAGGGAGGTAACATTTTGTTAACACTTAAAGACTGCTTTTTGACCACTTAAATCTTAACAGGTAAATTATAGCACCTTAGACTCCTTCCACATGGATCCATTCATTCATTGTCCGGAACCCTTGTACCCTGTAACCCAGTTCAGGGTTGTGGAGGGTCTGGAGCCCACCTGGAATCACTGTGCCAGTCCTTCACAGGGAGACAAACACTCAAATCTATGGACACTTTTGAGTTACCAATCCACCGTGTGTTTTTTGGAGCATGGAAGGAACACACCACACTCCTCACAGACAGTCACCCGGAGGAAACCCACACAGACACAGGGAGAACACACCACACTCCTCTCTGTGTCTGCGTGGGTTTCCTCCGGGTGACTGTCTGTGAGGAGTGTGGTGTGTTCTCTCTGTGTCTGTGTGGGTTTCCTCCGGGTGACTGTCTGTGAGGAGTGTGGTGTGTTCTCTCTGTGTCTGCGTGGGTTTCCTCCGGGTGACTGTCTGTGAGGAGTGTGGTGTGTTCTCCCTGTGTCTGCGTGGGTTTCCTCCAGGTGACTGTCTGTGAGGAGTGTGGTGTGTTCTCCCTGTGTCTGCGTGGGTTTCCTCCGGGTGACTGTCTGTGAGGAGTGTGGTGTGTTCTCTCTGTGTCTGCGTGGGTTTCCTCCGGGTGACTGTCTGTGAGAACACACCACACTCCTCACAGACTAGATCTAGATTTAGTAGCAATCCAGACTTTTTTTTTTCCATTTTCCATCTGAAACTACATACCCAAGTCTAGAGGCTATCTGTTCAGGCAGTGAATAAACTAGAGGCATTATCAAGTTTTTTTTTTTTTTTTTTTTTTTTTTTTTTTACTGAAAATGTGTAAAGGAAACCATTTAGAGTCCTGAAATATATATGAAGTGGTCAAAAGCTTATGAAAATCACAATAAAATGTAGGCTCTTGTATTATTTTAGTAAAAAAAAAAAACAAAAAAACTAAAGGGTTCATGAGTCCCATTACTTCTTTCTTTGTAAACCTGTGTCTCCAGGTGTCTACTTTCATCAGTTAAAATTTGGAGTTGATACCTCATACTGATCTGAAGTTATTGCAGCTGGAGCAGACAGTGGACAGATGGCCTCTCCAAGTGTCTCTTTAGACCCCGAGCTCTCCTTAAGGAAAATGATTACTTTTACTAGAAAAATACAGTGTATAGATCTGGTCTAGACCTAATGTCAACATCATAGTGTTTTTCTGGCCATTTACCCCTCACCAAACAGTAAAAACCCTTAGTTATGGTGTGTTTTATTCTGATGTTCAGAGTTTATTTCTGATGTTTACACTTGTTTCTCATTGAGCACAGTGTTCCTTTACATTTCTGACATGTTAAAGGGCGAGAGCTGCACTCTGATTGGCTGTAGATGTGTTTAAATGTACTCATTGAGGGAAATTAAATAAATATAATCTAATAAAAGAATAATAAGCTTTCAAAACATGTTTATTGACTTGATTATTGTTTGTGGAGCTTGTGGCTGTCAAACAGAACCGTTTGAGTCTCTTTCGCGGTGTCTGGGTCTGTTGACATGCACTCTGCTGCGTGTTTGTCCCTCCTCCTTTGGTGCACATCCTCATAACTCTGCCCCTGATTGGTTTACATACTTGACTGACATGTTGTTGGAAAGCTGAGTGCCTAAGCTATGGTGGTGCTCCACGGGGATCATACTTTAATTTTTTTTTGAAAGTGTATACTATTTTTTCAGGATATTTTTCAGCCAGTACTCTTGACACAAACATGAGGGTTACTCATGAATGGTTTGACGAAGAGACTCAGATTTAGTCTTGTTTTGAAGGGGACTATCTAAGGTAAGCGCTGCTATGTTAACTGTGTGTGTGAGCCGCTTGTGGTCTCTTCAGGCTTCAAGACGCAGCAGCTTTGTCATTGGTGAAGGAAGAAACCTGAAGTTTGAAATATCTTATTCTTTCGGCTTTAACTCCTTAGTTCTACATTTTAGCGTGTAATGGCTAAATTCATTCATTCATTCATTGTCTGTAACCCTTATCCAATTCAGGGTCGCGGTGGGTCCAGAGCCTACCTGCAATCATTGGGCGCAAGGCGGGGAATACACCCTGGAGGGGGCGCCTGTCCTTCACACCTCAACATTCACACATTCACTCACACACTCACGGACACTTTTTGAGACACCAATCCACCTACCAACGTGTGTTTTTGGACCGTGGGAGGAAACCGGAGCACCCGGAGGAAACCCCACGCAGACACAGAGAGAACACACCACACTCCTTACAGACAGTCACCCGGAGGAAACCGGAGCACCCGGAGGAAACCCCACGCAGACACAGAGAGAACACACCACACTCCTTACAGACAGTCACCTGGAGGAAACCCACGCAGACACAGAGTGAAAACACCACACTTCTTACAGACAGTCACTCGAAGGAAACCCACGCAGACACAGAGAGAACACACCACACTCCTTACAGACAGTCACCCGGAGGAAACCCACGCAGACACAGAGAGAAAACACCACACTCCTTACAGACAGTCACCCAGAGGAAACCCACGCAGACACAGAGAGAACACACCAACTCTTAACAGCCAGTCACCCGGAGCGGGAATCGAACCCACAACGTCCAGGTCCCTGGAGCTGTGTGACTGCAACACTACCTGCTGCGCCACCATGCCGCCCATAATGGCTAAATGTATCCTCTTAATCCTGAGAGTCTGACCGTTTCATTGGTGTATGATATGTACACATTGACTCAAATATGGTATATTTCGACCAAAAATACTCATTGATGGAGTGGGATTATATATAAAATGATTAAATCAATGAAAAGCAGTGACTTTAAGCTTGACTGTTGACACTGGACCTTGAGATATACTGACGGATATAACTAAGTGATTTATTTTTCCCCCCGGCGTCCACAATTGAAAAATCAACAGCGTAGTGCACTACAGAGGGAGTATTGAGTGATAAGGGATTAAACATCCGTGTTTCTCTCGTGTGTTGTGGTGTTTGATGTATGTTTTTTAAGTGGGATTATGGCCCCCTTGTGGACTGGTGTAATAATGCAGCCATTTTCATATTCACCTGGACAAGGATATTTTCAAAAACTGAGAGAGGTCTGTGTGGAGGGGCCTTAGTAAACATCAGTTGAAACTTGTAAACAAGCTTCAAAATGTAATATAAATGTGTTTACACCACAATTATCTCTCATCGAGTGATCTGATTGGTTAAGAAACATTCCCTAGGGCTGATAACATAGAGCACAACAAGAGTGGGGCTTTTAACGCAGCCCATATTACTGCTTTATAAAATGTTAGCAATTTATCATGGGAGGTGAGTAAAGGGAGGGCTCTATAGCAGCAGCAGCAGTGGCATAGGGCTTTAGGTAAGTTTAATCATAGTACACATAGTAATACTAAACAGCTGCCTGCACTAACACAGACCTACACAAAGCAGCTGCCTGCACAAACCTAGAGCTGCTAACAGAACATCAGGCAGCATGTTTGAGAGAATGGACAGGGTCACAGCAATCCACTGTGAGTTATAGATCGACTGGTGAGAAACGTACAGAGAGCACAGTCAGGAAAATGATATACACTATATACAATATATACCAAAAGTATTCACTCATCTCCACACATTGAGTGACATCCCATTCTAATCTGTATGATTTAACATAATGTCGACCCGCCCTCTGCAGCTACAACAGCTCCAACTTCTGGGAAGGCTTTCCACAAGGTTGAGAAGTGTGTTTATGACGAAAATTTGATTGTTCTAAGCGCATTAGAGAGGTCAGACACTGAGGATGGATGAGTCCTGGCCCACAGTCTCTGCTCTAATTCATCCCAAAGGTGTTCTGTCGGGTGGAGGTCAGGACTCTGTGTAGACCAATCAAGTTCTTCCACACCAAACTCACTCATCCCTCTCTTTATGGACCTTGCTTTGTGCACTGGTGCACAGTCATGTTGGAAGAGGAAGGGGCCGTCCCCAAATTGTCCAAAATGAAATTGTCCAAAATCTCTTGGCATGCTGAAGCATAAAGTGGCCAAGGGGCCAAGCCCAACTCCTGGAAAATCAACCCCACTCCACAATCCCACCTCCACCAAACTTTACACTCAGTCAAGTACTGTTCCCCTGGAAACCGCCAAACCAGACTCGTCCATTGGATCACCAGAAGGAGAAGTGTGATTTGTCACTGCCTCAGCTGCTCTAGAGTCCTGTGGTGGCTTTACACCACTGCATCTGGCACTTAGCATTGCACTTGGTGATGTAAATGGTAAACTACAGGGCAGGAAAGACCCCCTGTCTTGACTTCAGATTGGACTCCATTCTCCTTAAGGCCACTCTTGCAGTGTGGAAGAATTTAAACGTCTTTCACAAAAATATACCTGTACAGTACCCTATTTCCCAGCAGTGTTTTCCACAGCAATCTGGGTTCAATAATCAGCATCTGGAGCTCGGATCTCCCTCGGGACCGTGTTTGACCACAGTGTAGAGTCAGAGAAAGGGGAATGGGGAAATATGCTTGCGGCTCCACTCAGCAGGAAGAGGCGAGTCACTCTTAGACCTCTGCAGCTGGGTGGTTCTGAATAGAGAGAGACAGAGAGGGAGAGAGAGAGAGAGAGATAGGGGGGGAGAGAGAGAGAGAGAGAGAGACAGAGAGAGAGAGAGAGAGAGAGAGAGATACTATGATCTGAAGGAGTGAGTGTGTGAAACTGTCTACAGGTGTGAGTGACTGGGTGAGTGTGTGAAATAATCTACAGATGTAGGTGTGTTTCTATAGGGTTGTGTGTGAGTGACTGGGTGAGTGTGAGGCTCTGTTCAGGGTGTATTCTTGCCCTGTGTCCAGTGACAGGCTGTGGACACACCGTTACCTCGCCACCAAAAATGGGAACTGAAAAAAATAGAACTGGCCCAAAATCACATGCAATGAACACCAGCTGTGTTTACATCCGTTATTCAATGAGAACCTTCCCAGAGACACTAAAATCCTAGAGCACAGAGAGGCCGAGTTTACACTGAAGGCCCAAGATTCAGGATCTCAGCGACTGAATGAATGTCCGTGTGACGCTGATGAAATCCATTGGCTAGAAGAGCTCACTGCAGTAGTCGTCCCTTAATGAGGGTCTTGGCTGGTGTCCACACCGGTGGAAAACATCCTCGTTTCCTCAGAGCATTTCATTACAGGCCAAGGTGCCCCTCATAAACTATTCTGATTAGAGTGTTTAATAAGAGTGATAAGGGTGTACCTGTATACCTCTGACCCGTGTGCTAATATTTTAAGTCTTGGTCCTGGTTTCAGGAGCGTCCCCCTGTGCCTTAAAGGACTAGAATATTTTGAGATTCATAAAAAAAATCAGAGGACACTTTAAACCCTATTAAGTTTTCGCATCAGAGATGGAGCCTTAATATCATTGTTGTGGCCAGGGGACTACAGTCTGGTTAATGTTTGCAGACGATATCTTGAGGGAAATCTCCTCCACAGTCTTCTCCAGGTTTTCTCATCAATTAGGCGTCGAGTGTGGAGTTTTCAGGGTCTTTATCGTAGAGATCAAAACCGTATGGATGGAGGGAGCGTCCCTCTGTAAAAAGCATTTTTTAAAAACATCCTAGCGCCACAAATTTGCTTCGCTGTTCTGTCGGAGCTTTGTTCCCACAGCCCCTCCTTCTCTTTCATCTAACAGATTGTAATGCATTTTTTAAAAGGTGCCGAGAAAGCGGGGTAAACACTTTGGGTGTTCCACATAATAAATGTGTCTAATTACGAGGCTGCGCACCGGAATAGCACACAATCGAAGCTGCTCACAAGGAACAAATTTATATACACCTCAGACCTTCGAAACATCCTCTACCTGCTGTGTCCCGTATCAGGATTTTTATTACCGGATTTGTATTACCCTTGAGCAAAGCACCTATCCCCCAACTACTCCCCGGGCGCCATGGCTAGGGCTGCCCACCACTCTGGACACTGTTCACTGCCCCCTAGTGTTTGTGCACGGATTTGGTTTAATGTGGAGAACAAATTCCTGTGTGTGAGAGCACAGTGGCCAATGAAGTGATTCTAATTCTAAACCTAATTCATAATTGACCAGTTCTCATGAATGTTTTCATGCTGGAAAAAAAAAACTCTGGTGTTTGTATGTAGGCCTGGTTCTGTAAATAGGAGAAAACTAAGGGTCACACCCTGAGCCATGGCCAAGGAAGAATCTGAAGACATTTGGACTGTGGAGAGATTCCCAAATGCTGAAAAACATAAAAAGAGATGAGGATGTTGCTCTATTCCTGCTCCATAGGGGGGCAACACTGACTTATTTCTGCTGTTACAGTTACATTACTTAAGGTGGAACTGACTCTAAATTCAGGAGAGTGCTAACTGCATGAAAGTAAACACAGAGCAAAAGTGCTACAAAACTCCACCTTCGTCCACACTGTCTACAATGTACAGCTGGGAACCTACAACTCAAACTACATTAATTTTAATATAGAACCCATCAGCCACAGCAGCTTAAACAGCAGAACACACAGATCCACAGGAGTTAAATGGGTTTGCTCCAGTATATTGATGGGAGACCTCCTCCTGTAGAAAAGCATGTGGTGCAACAGAGGGCAATGTCCATGTGGTCTTTGTGGATCCCAATGCCTGGGTGCAGTGACAGTGACACGGTGGCGTCACGGTGGCTAGGTGGTGAGCAGCCTCTGAGCGCTGGGATCCTGAGTTCAAGTCCCATCTGGGTGGAGTTTCCATGTCTTCACTGTGTCTGTGTGGGTTTCCTCTGAGGTCTTTGGTTTCCTCCCACAGTCCAGAAACAAGGAGGTTAGGTGAATGGCTTCTGTAATAACTGTCCTGGTGTGAGTGAATGGGTGAAGCCCTAGTGCCTGACGCAGTCCTCCAGGTGGATGATTGTTCCTGGGCGAGAGTAGGCTGTGTGCGTTTGGCTGTCGCTTCTCACCTGTGTGTGTGTGTGTGTAATGGCGTTCTGGGCAGTTTGGACTGTAAAGCATCCTTTGGTATTTAGAAAGATATATAAAAGTGTAACAATAAATAAATTAAAAACTAAAAGTACTGAATAAACAACACCATCTTTGGATGAGACGTAAAACCAAGTGGGGCAGTGGGGTCACCCCGATGTCTTAAATCTGCCCCTGTGGTCACTCTCCCTGTCCTCCTGATCGCCCTCGTCTTCAGTAAATCGGCCCGGGCCCTCCCTCTTGTCGACTCTCTACCTAATCGCTGCTGTGTGGAGAGGTGCGCTTTGGCAGAAGTGGAGGAGACACCTTAAAGTACCAGAGAATATTAAAGTCACTTTGAGTGTCTCTAAAAGTGCTGTGAAACATTGAGGGGATTTAATAGTAAAGTCAAAAGCTGGTGTTGGACGATTAGTTCTGGATCAAAAACACCACCGCAGCCCGTCCCAAAGGCAAATTACAAATAGCTCAATCACTCCAGAGAACACTCTTCCGCGGCTTTGCTTCAGAGCCACACGGAAAGTGTGGCTTTTTTATGTTTGTTTTTGCCTCACATTTAACAACAAACAAAAGGTTCTCAAAAGTAAATAATGAATGCAAATGTAATTCATTACTACACTAATTAAATAACATTTCAGTCTGTGTAATTACAGTCTAATAGCAATGCAATGAGACCTGAATGCAGTGCAAAAGTTAGCACTACTACCAGGCAGTGCAGATTTAGCTGATGAGCTGAATTGAGTGTGTTGGGGCTCTCTGGGACTTTATTTTCCAATCAGGTTTTGGGAGGAGAGGAGGGGGGGGGGGTCTCATAAGGCTGCAATTAAAAATTCCCAGCAGCTAGAGGCAAGAAAAACAGAGAACTTTGGAGGATTAAAAAAAGCTGAAGCTTTTTAAAAAATATATTTATTTATTTATTTTTATAGACCCCACGTTTCGCTTCGTGCCGCGGAGGCAGAGTGTGTGCAGCTTTTCGCTTCGTGTCGATGGACGAGTATTGAATCACTCGTGTGGACAGTGGGATACGTGTCTTTACATGACTCTGCTGTCAATATATCAGCACTGGCCTCTGAAACAAGGCTCCTCTCCTGTCAGTCGGTCTGCACGTCACTTCAGAAGACGACTGGGTGCATGACGACGGCAGCTCAATACATTTGACGGAGAGGGCGCTGGTGTGGGTTACAGCCTGAAGTAATGAAGCACTTTTGCAGACACTCAGAGTGCTTTTAATTTTCCACAGGGGCAAGTGACCCCAGAGGCAGATTTAGCCTGACATCAACTATGTTCCCGGAAAATCCCCAGCACCTTCACTGACCTCAGAGAGGACCTTGGGTGTACGCCTCATCCGAAGGACAGCTCTGTTTGTTCAGTACAGTCCCTGTCACTGCACTAAGGCATTGGGATCCACACAGACCACAGGGAGAGCGCCCCCTGTTGCCTCTAATGACACCACCTCCAGCAGACACCCGTGCTTTCCTATAGGAGTGTTTACAATCCTCCCCATTTGAAACAGGACGACTTTTCAAGAGCCTGGCACATCACCAGAACACAAATAAAAAAGAGCAGTGCTTCAGCTGCCCTCTGCTCCCCGTCTGCGGCGATATCAGAGCTTCTGGTCTTTAATGTGGTTACATTTAGGGCATTAAACTTTCCAAAGCTTTCCACAAAATAAATCACACATCACCACAGCTCCTCACTCTCTGTGAAATGAAGCTGAATTCAGTCGCTTATTTGTTCAAAACTTCCAGCTCCGCCTTAAAAGCTGCAGCAGCCACAGGTGCTTTGGAATTTAAGGTGGAACATAGTGCCCTGAACCTACATTAAACTAAGAAAATACACTGGTGATTGTAGTTTTTAAAGGAGAAAATACTGACCTCTGTGGTTCTGTTTGGTCGCGTGTGCTTCCACCTCGCCAGTGATTTACAAAGACTTCGTAGCGCTTTTCAGAAGCGTGCCACTGACAAATCTCCACTTCAAGGGGTATATTGCCCTCCATTTGGCCCTACCTCTCTTTCCCAATAAAACTGAGACACCTCCACACCTAGACACGTCAGAGGGGTAAGAGTAAGGCATTAAACTGGATTCTCCCAAAGAGAACAATCCCCTTAATTGGGAATTCCTACTTGGAAACAGTGTGTGTTAATCCCGCGTTGTCAGTCAGTTTTACCCGGTCCCCATCCCTGGCCGAGACAGGGATAGACAGCTGTGGTCAGATACTGCCCAGTCGTGAAAGGTGCAGGCAGCTGATGGGTCTGTGTTTCTACCTGCAGTAAGTGGATACATACAGTGCAATAAAGATCCAGAAGTAGGCGTTTCTGATAAAGTGGACAGGAGGAGAGAAAGAAAGCGAGAGAGCTGGAAATGGGTCGACGAGGAGAGGACAGGAGTGAATAGATGAAGTGGGGCTGTAAAGCTTGCCCGGCTGCATCATGGGCCTGTCAAACGTGAGAGGGAAATTAGAACTGAGAGCTGGCTTCGGTGCCACAACAATATTCACTTAGATCGAAAGCCCTGGGAATACGAGGTTCAGTCTGAATGGAAAGAGCAGGGGAGGAGAATGAGGGGAGGGTGGTGTTTAGTGGGAGTTTCACGAGTCGGGCGCTTCTCTGGCCGATTTGACGGCTCTGTGTGGAAATACGCAGCGTGCAACTTTTTCCTGCTTCTCCAGAGGGGGCAGGTTAAAAAAGCAAAAGCTAGGCAGAAACGGAGGAGTGTAAAATAAAGGCCAGCTGTGCTCCTGTGTCCCAGCTCGGCTTCAAATGCAGGCTCTGTCACTCTTCGGATCAAGGCGATGTATTCAGGGGCAGAATGAAAAGCCTGCTTCCCTGCAATCATCTCTTCAACAAAGAACATTTTTCAGTCAATGTCTTATTAATTCATTCTCTCTCTCTCTCTCTCTCTTTCAGAAAGACCCAGGAATGTGGCCTTTCAGTCTTATTGTCATTTCTCAATGAATAGTAGCAGTAGTTTTGATTCTCTCTCTCTCTCTCTCTCTCTCTCTCTCTCTCTCTCTGTGTGTGTGTGTGTGGCTCACGCTGGTTGTGCCCACTGCTTCATAGAAGCTTTACTTAAAGTCACATCTAAAATCAGATCAGCCATAAATCAGTAAGTTGTTTTGTTCTGTGAAATCTATATAACACTCAAAACCAATCCTCACCCACTGCTGACCACACAATACATCACTCATTCACCCATTCATGTCCACATCCATAACTGCTTCATCGTCATATGATAGGTCTGCACTCTATCCACACCGACTCAGGGCATGAACACGACCTGGATAGTGCCCCACACACACACAGTCACATGGCATTACACACTCACCCAGTCACTCTCACACTCACCCAGTCACACACACACACACACCTGTGGACAGTGTCACACACTCACCTAGTCACTCTCACACTCACCCAGTCACACTCACCCAGTCACTCTCACACTCACCCAGTCACACACACACACACACCTGTGGACAGTGTCACACACTCACCCAGTCACACACACACACACACACACACCCACCTGTGGACAGTGTCGCACACTCACCTAGTCACTCTCACACTCACCCAGTCACACACACACACACACACACCTGTGGACAGTGTCACACACTCACCTAGTCACTCTCACACTCACCCAGTCACACACACACACACACACACACCTGTGGACAGTGTCACACACTCACCCAGTCACACACACACACACACACCTGTGGACAGTGTCACACACTCACCCAGTCACTCTCACACTCACCCAGTCACACACACACACACACCCACCTGTGGACAGTGTCACACACTCACCCAGTCACTCTCACACTCACCCAGTCACACACACACACACACACACACACCCACCTGTGGACAGTATCGCACACTCACCTAGTCACTCTCACACTCACCCAGTCACACACACACACACACACACACACACACCTGTGGACAGTGTCACACACTCACCCAGTCACCCTCACACACACACACACACACACACACACACACACACACACACACACCTGTGGACAGTGTCGCACACTCACCCAGTCACACACACACACACACACACACACACACACACACACACACACACCTGTGGACAGTGTCGCACACTCACCCAGTCACACACACACTCACCCAGTCACACACACACACACACCTGTGGACAGTGTCACACACTCACCCAGTCACCCTCACACACACACACACACACACACACACACACACCTGTGGACAGTGTCACACACTCACCCAGTCACACACACACACACACACACACACCTGTGGACAGTGTCGCACACTCACCCAGTCACCCTTACACTCACCCAGTCACACACAAACACACACCTGTGGACAGTGTCACACACTCACCTAGTCACTCTCACACTCACCCAGTCACACACACACACACACACACCTGTGGACAGTGTCACACACTCACCCAGTCACTCTCACGCTCACCCAGTCACACACACACACACACCTGTGGACAATGTCACACACTCACCCAGTCACCCTCACACTCACCCAGTCACACACACACACACACACACACCTGTGGACAGTGTCGCACACTCACCCACACACTCACCCAGTCACACACACTCACACACACACACACACACACACACACTCACACCCCAGAACCCTTTTGCACAGCTGTGTCTTCCATAAATGAATCATATTTTCTAGTAAATGTTCTGTGTCCACAGAAGTATGAGAGTTCGAGTTTAACGTAGAGGTCAAGGCCTTTTCGCAGGGCATTACTGGGTTAAAGAGTGGTCTCTGGGTGTTGTACGGATTGCCTGCTGTACACCAGTTAATTACAAAGCTGCGCTGTGGCCAGTCTCTCCAAGCATGTCTGTAGTAATTGAGCGTGAAAGGAGAATCATTCAGTCAGAACATTGTTCACGATCAAGCGTTCTGCTCAGGCTTCTCTCAGCGTGGCCTTTCAGAGCGGAGTGTAGCTCAACAACAGCCCTCCTGCTGGTCCAGGTCTGAATGGGCCATGGGACTGAAATCTCTGCTCATGCACTCGTTTACCTGGCTTACATAATCCTCCATAGATGATTCATAGAGAGTAAACCTTGGATTACATAAAGACAGGGTCTCCAATAAAGAGTAGCAATGAGGACAAACCTTAATCAGATTCAGCAGCAATAATGTCACTGATCATGTAAGAGATAAGTTACTGAAATGTATTCAGACAACATAGCGGCTGGAATTTTGTGGGTTTGAGTCCCTCTCCACGCATGTTTGAGTCCCTCCAGGAAACCCAGGCAGACACAGGGAGAACACTCCACACTCCTCACAGACAGTCACCCGGAGGAAACCCACACAGACACAGAGAGAACACACCACACTCCTCACAGACAGTCACCCGGAGGAAACCCACGCAGACACAGGGAGAAAACACCACACTCCTCACAGACAGTAACCAGGAGGAAACCCATGCAGACACAGAGAGAACACACCACACTCCTCACAGACAGTCACCCGGAGGAAACCCACGCAGACACAGGGAGAAAACACCACACTCCTCCCAGACAGTAACCAGGAGGAAACCCATGCAGACACAGAGAGAACACACCACACTCCTCACAGACAGTCACCCGGAGGAAACCCACGCAGACACAGGGAGAAAACACCACACTCCTCACAGACAGTAACCAGGAGGAAACCCATGCAGACACAGAGAGAACACACCGCACTCCTCACAGACAGTCACCCGGAGGAAATCCACGCAGACACAGAGAGAACACACCACACTCCTCACAGACAGTCACCCGGAGGAAACCCATGCGGTCCTAGAGGGAAATTCAATGCATCCTATAGCTGTTCTTCATAAAAAAGTAAAATAATAAAAAATAGGATAATATAATGACAACAAATATAAAAATGCAAAACTGAATATAGAATATAAAATAACAAGTAGAAGCACATATATATATATATAATAGAATAAAAATAATAAAAACAGAAATAGGCAAATCTCACAGAAACATTAATTTAAAACACATAACCATTTCTAGATGTTCAGGCTCTTTTCACTCTGTGTGAAAACATTCACTGAGCATCTCATGTGGCATTGTCATGCATTCTCTCAGCTCCACTGTCCACACAGGTCACTCTGCAGTTCTACAGTATTACAATATTATACAATATAATCTATGTGTTGTTCTGCATACTTTATTAGCCCACTTTTACCCTGTTTTTCTCAATGATGCAGCTACACTGTGGTAGTGTTGTGTTAGTGTGTGCTGTGTGGATCAGACACAACAGTGCTGCTGGAGTTCATATACTCCTCATAGCCCTTCGATGGAACTGGTTCATTTCCTGCTTGTGAATGTAAATGGAAACTGTTTCCACCAACATAAACTGGATCACGTGCCAGAAAATGTGTTCCCTGCTTGAATCAAACAAAAGTTGTTTTTTCAGTGTTTTTCATGGCGGTGGCTGTGGGTGTGCTGAGATAAAGAACGGCTCAGAGCCTCAAGTAAAATGTAATGGCACAGTGTGATTCTGGGCCTGAGTTCAGTGTGTGGCGACGTGCACCTTTTCAGAAGTTCAGCAGATGGCTCAGAACTCACCTGACTGCACTCTAAACAGTGGATTAACCATGACTCTGTCCTGACTCTATTCATTTATCTCAGGCTCTGGAGCTGAATTCAGACACAGCCCCTACAGTGCCCCCTGCTGAGGACGTATGCTTGTTTTCCATCACCAGAATGCTTCTGCTGGAAAAGCGCTAAAAGTGTCACAGGCTGGTTTTCTAGGGCTCCTGATTGTTAAAGAAGAATAGCGGTGAAACAGATGGACCACAGTCTGTAATAGTAGATCTACAGAGTGCATGTAAACAGTGAACAGAGTGTTGTCGGTGTACAGTACATCCCAGTGTACTTCAGTTTCTAACTAGATATTCTAACTTATGAATCAGAGACAGGGTCAGGGGCCAGTCGCTATTATTTATGCTCCATACATATTCAGGAGGTCAACTATAAAATAGTCCTTGAATATTAATGACCGAATAGGGGTCAATTAACATCCAGCGCTGAGCTCTTTTTGTTAGACTCTAAATGAATGGCTAGTGTGATGAATAATTGCTGCTTCTCCGTGGCCTCATTCACACACAGATTCTTCACCCCAGCCCAGCGCTCCCCTGCTAATGTCTTAAAGCGCTGCGGTCCGTTTCTGTGATGCATTATTTATGGCTCGGCCTCGTTAATTAACAGCCCGTCGGACCGCAGGATGGGCCGGCCGATGAGGCGAGGAAAGGGGCCTTGGGAGGCTGTCGTCTAAACGTTCTGTCATAACTCTGGAAGCCTGAGTGATAGGAGATGGAGCCTGTCATGAGGGTCCTAAGGGGCCGGGGTTCTACAGCAGCAGACCCTGGCAGAACGGAGCGAGTAGGGTCAAGTCTCTGGGCTCGGTTAAACGGTCAGCGACAGCCGATCTGTAACCATGACATGAAATGTCGCAACAGCCATCAGGAGATGACATATGATGGTAGATGAGTCAGAGAGTGGCTTCAACCCCTCGGACCGACTCTGAACAGTGGTTCCTGCCTCTGTTTAATCTGCTCCCCTCTCTCAGGTCTTTCACATGTGAAGATCGGGGTCTTACGAAGCCGGAGACTCGGAGCTCATACATCTGCGCTCAGTCTGTCTCTGCATTAATACGAAGATGTCCAGTCGATAATCACCTCTAGCACACTGCATTCAGCAAGCGTCTTTTATTTATGGGTTGCAGCGACACAATGTTTTTGTTGTGGGCGCCATATTGGGGAGAGAGACTCTCTCCCTGCGCTGGAGAGAGTCTCACAGCAGTCACAAGCACAGAAACCACCTCCTCTCTGTGTCGGGGGGTAAAGGATCACACTGTGTGGCACAATGGGGAGAAAAAGTCTGTTAAAATCGGTTAGCCACATTAGCATTTTCATCATAGAACCTAATGGAAAACTGTACTGCGTCTCTCTGCCCTTCTGTGTGAGTTATTCACACACAGATCACGCACAAGCTTCAGTCATCGTCTTGTTTCACTCCCGTGTTGTTGTAGTGTGTAAGAGACGACAGACACGAGCCCCGTATTCCTCCGTCTCAGTGTTTTCCCCCTGTTTACAGGTAAATAAGCTGACCCCGCTGTCCCTGCGCTGAGGCCGAATCCCAAACATCTTCCTACACCCTCCGTAGGGCACAAGGTCGGTTATAAAATAACAGTTTGTGCACTCACATAGTGCATTGTATGTCAACAATAAGTTTCCCTGTCAATTGAGTGTAAAATTACTGTGTGGGTGCAGTATTATTAGTTTGATTATATGTGATGTGCACTATGTAAGGAGCATGGTGCTACTTTGAGACGTGGCTCCTCTACAGACTAACAGTGCTCTGTTTATAAATGGGACGTGGATAAATGGCTCAGGGATCTATCTTATTTCATTTTAACATCTAAATGAGACTAAAAAAGTTGTGATGAGACTAAAATGAGACTAAAAGTGTCGACAGAAACAATATCACGGTTTTATTTGAGTTGTGTGTTTGAGTAATGAGTAGGTCCCCAGTACGATGGCTACTCTGTACTGTGATGACAGCTGCAGCCCTTGAGTACAGTTAAAGAGCCCGTCTTCATCAATTACCCCCTTAAAAACTTCACTATGTATGAAGTATTGATGTATAAGTTGCTTATAAAGTGTTTTCACTCTAAACCTTCATACACCATCAGCACAACACACACTAACACACCACCACCACGTCAGTGTCACTGCAGCTGAGAGTGATCCACCACCACATCACACCTGCTCTGTGGGGGTCCTGAAGGGAGGTAACAAAGTGCACAGAGCAACAGAACGACAGAGGGCTCCCTTGTGGAAAGTTATTTGCATTATTTGTCAGTCACAAAGCCACTCCATTATTTCCTGGCAGCTGAAGTCTCAGTACGTCCCAGTTTAGTAATTCAGCACGGCCTCAAACATGAACCTGGGTTTAGAATCGGAACAATTTGCTTTATAATAAGCAGTGACCTCCCTAATGGCTTTCGTAATCAAATAAAGCTCCAGATTTGGACAAGGTACAGTACATTCACCTCATCCTTCATCTGCGAAGCCCTCCCAAGTCTCTCTCTGTCTCCGGCGTCTCTCAGGAACAAAGACTTGGACAATTTTCTCTGCTCAAACATCTTTGTCTCCCCCTGAATGCAATAAGAGTGATCATACGATCTCAGCCCCATTTATTCACCTGCACACTCGTCCACGCGCACCTCCCTCTGCAATTCCCTTAAAACAATAAAGTCCTGGACACCATAAATATAACGAGCCAGGCCTCGCCCATTAGCTCCCTCGATTGTCATCGACCTCCCTGATGTTCCATGATAAAACTCCTTTCATTTTCCCAGCTACTGCAGTCTAGGGGACGATTCGAACATTAATAACGTCCAGCGCCGCTGTGGCCGAGAGTGGTCAGCTGAGGCTTTTTTTCTTCCTCTCATACTCTGAGATTTTCTTTCTCTCCTCCGTCTCACCTCTCAGGAGTCTGAGAGTCATTGCCATGCTTTTCTAAATAAAATTTGTATTACACTATTATTATTACAGTGTAATTTCCAACAACATCATTATAAATTAGAATATTTATAAATAAACGTAGCACTCCAGATGTTCACAACATTTATACAGTTTGATCAAAGGATATTATTGTTAAAGATGTATTGTTGGTGTATGAGGGTGGCACAGTGGTGCAGCAGGTAGTGTCTCTGTCACCGGAGGTTGTGGGTTTGAGTCCCGCTCCGGGTGACTGTCTGTGAGGAGTGTGGTGTGTTCTCCCTGTGTCTGCATGGGTTTCCTCTGGATGACTGTCTGTGAGGAGTGTGGTGTGTTCTCCCTGTGTCTGCGTGGGTTTCCTCCTGGTGACTGTCTGTGAGGAGTGTGGTGTGTTCTCCCCATGTCTGCATGGGTTTCCTCCGGGTGACTGTCTGTGAGGAGTGTGGTGTGTTCTCCCTGTGTCTGCGTGGGTTTCCTCTGGGTGACTGTCTGTGATGAGTGTGGTGTGTTCTCCCTGTGTCTGTGTGGGTTTCCTCCGGGTGACTGTCTGTGAGGAGTGTGGTGTGTTCTCTCTGTGTTTGCGTGGGTTTCCTCCTGGTGACTGTCTGTGAGGAGTGTGGTGTGTTCTTCCCGTGTCTGCATGGGTTTCCTCCGGGTGCTCCGGTTTCCTCCCACACTCCAAAAACACACGTTGGAAGGTGGACTGGAGACTCAAAAGTGTCTGTAGGTGTGAATGTGACGGACCCACAGCCATCATGAACTGGATAAGAGTTGCAGACAATGAATGAATGAATATTACTGTAAGATCAACAAGTGAGCTCCCAGCTGCTGGTGGTGCTGTTTTCTTACAGTTTTTCTCAGTCACATTAGAGCATTTTTCAAATCATAATTTATATTACAACATTATGTGCATTTCTCAAAACATTTCACACAAACACCACCACACTGTGGATTACTGACAAATACCTGTAACGTGCTCAAAATCTTTAGCTCATGTCAGTGTCACCAGAGCGACAAGACCTTGTGTCATTGATTATGAACAAGACAGTCTCCATGTTTAGCCAAATTGTCAGTACATTAATACACTCTGAGTGTTCTCTGGATGTGTTGATGGGAGTGAAAATGCACAGGCTGCACTGTACTGTGAGGTGTGTCTAAACAGTACAGGGTTACTGTATGTGGGATAATGACTGACAGAGACGTTTTGTACTGTAGTTCAGTGACAGGCCGCGTCGTTGTGATACAGAGAAGAAAGACAAGGCTGTAGCACAGGGGGATACACTTTGTCAAATCAGAAATATTAACATGAGATGTACATATAGGGCTCCATGGGGAATTACACTGGAGTCTCCACAGAGTCTCATCCACATCACATCAGAGCTCTTCCCTCGCAATGCAGCACAGACAAAGCTTTTTTGAACGTCTTATACAGCCTCTGCAGGCATCTGTTGTGATCTGAGCATGTGGCTGGCTCCTTACTTATTTCAGGCTGTTGACCCGGGTTATATCCATTGTCAGAAACTGTAACACCGTGTTGGGCTCTGTCTGTCTGTGTTTCATGAGCTATTTCAGAGAACTGGTGGATCATTGGTTGATTTAAAGCTTTCAACACTCCCCTTTATCAGTCAAAGTCATCAAAACATTCAGAAAACACAGCGTTTACTGATGAACCGACAGCGTGGCTAAACATTAAGACTGTCTGGTTTGTAATCGATGACACAGGGTTTCGTCATTCTGATGACACTGACATGTTCATTGACATAACACCTTCATTTTGGGACATGGACTACGGATTTTGAGCAAGTTACAGGCAGTTGCTGCTAATCCAGAGTGAAGTGCTGTTTGTATGAAATGTTTTGAGAAATGCACACGATGATTCGAGACATGCTCCAAAGCGACTGAGAAAAACTGTAAAGGGACTCTAGGTAGTATTTTTATTTTAAGTTAAATCTTCAGAATGATTGTGATGCTCCACTGAGCTGTGACAGCGGGAACAGAGACTGTGTCATTGCTGTTGTAACTGTTGTATTCCCCCACTCTGCCCCCTGGACACTGCCCTGCCCTGCAAATGGGAGCACATGAAAAAAAAAAAAAAGCCAAACCTTACCTAGCGTTCCTTTAAGACTGATCTATAAACTGGGTTGCCAGAAATGCATTTGAAAATCTGCGAATATCATTCGTACAAAATTTACGAGCCCTGAGAAGCATCTTTCAGTAAATATGTAATGAACTGACCTTGAGACCGGTCTGTCCTCCCTCGAGACAAAGTTAGGGGACAGTGAGCTTTTGTTCCTCCTAAAGTCCACCACCATTTCTCCTGTTTTGGTCACAGGGAGCTGAAGGTTATTTCTGCTGCAGCACTCCTCACAGCTCTGCATCACAGTGGAGACACTGCTACAAGCAACTGTACAAGGTTATTCCAGGCACTGTGCAACATTATGTATTCATTATAACGATTAATGCGTGAAGGGACATGAGATGGCGGGGTGTAGTGTTGGAATATTCAGCATATATTTCACGTACGTTTTTATATCACATTAAGTTTTTTTTTTTTTTTTTTTTTTTTCTTTTTCCCCATTTGACTAATGACTAAATGATTTAAATTTAAAAACATAAAAAAAAAAATATATAAGAGATATTTAGAGCCACTCAAATCAACAAGTCTTCATTAATATTGTCATATTATTATGTATAACTGTTTATTACATGGTTATTAGTTACATTGTAAGCACATTAAGTTATTAATAATGTGTGACAGTGATGTCTTTTTCTGTCTAATAGTAAAAGTGATTTATAACTTAGCAAAGATAAGCTCAGACCTGAGAATGTGAATTTATTAATTTCTCGTGTTGATGTAAACACCACATTATCATTCATTCGTAAAACGACACTCTGTTGGTGGTTAATTCATTAAAGTTTAACTTATTAACAAAATTGTGCTGGAGCTGACAGGGTTAATGTCGACTGATGGAGCAGACACAGTGAGGTCTGTATTTCGCAAGACCTGAGGTTTAACTGTAGATGGATGTGGGTTCACTATTTGGCAAACAACATCACCGTTGCCTTTTCTGTCTGTGGGTTATAACTGCCTTTTGACAGCTATTAATAAGCACTTATTAAACCATTAATAAACCTTTGAGTGCAATTATGCTAAAGTGGTACCTCATTCTGACACGTGTTTTTTAGGGCGACAGTGGGGTTTTCTCATAGCATTCCAATAGCAGGGAAACTGTGGACTTCCTCTCGTTTATTAGTTTTCTAACCTCACCTCAGATGTGTTTGTGATTAAACTTTAGTAAATAATGTGTTATTAAGCTTTAGAATCTGATTCTTTTGGAGATTCATCAAGAAGCGCCTCACTCTTGGTCATAATTTATCTCTGTCTTATTTCTCTTGACTTGTCCTTTGTCTTGTTCTTTTCTGACCATGTGCTCTGTTTGTTTACACCAACCATGTGCTTGTGACTCCTCACCCCCTTCTGTGTCATGTGACTGATATACACAAGTGTCTCTCCTGATCTCTTGCCACTCCCCTTTGTTTGTGTCTCATGACTGTTCTTCACAGGTTTCTCTCCGTCCACAAACACCCAAATATCACAAAGAGTTTTACGCTCGGACGAGGTGGTGAAGTTTGACAAAATCTCAAAAGTGAAAATGCACAAAAGAGCGATGGAGAAATGTTTCTCAAATAAACAACGTGGTTTCAGCTGGTTCAGGTCTACTGGGTATACAACACAGCGCCCCCCAGAGCCCCAGACTGACCCTGCAACCACAGGCTTTTAACCCACTCCCATGCAATTCCTCACCTCTCCTCTTCACGCTTTAGGACCACTCTGTTCTCACACCAGCGCCCCCTGGGGGTTTTACTTTAGAGCATTTGTACATTATCATACATCATGGAGCAAAAGTCAGAGACCACACTTACTTACTGTCCTCTAAAAAACATTAAGAACAAGCTCCACACACAGAAACCACACAGACACCCTACAAATGAATATTAAATCAAGCTTTTATTCTTATATATAAAGTGTGTTTTTGATATAAATGGCTGTAAAAATGATTGCTATTGAAGCTAAAACCAACTTAGATCTCTCCTTTGTGTTGACGCCGCTCCTGATCACAGAGCCAACGTCATCAGTGGTTTATTCACAAAAGTGTAGTGCCAATATTTCTTTATGGCACAGATCATTCTGGAACGTTTCAGATGGAAACCCAGTGATTGTCTGTCATTTGATATGCTAATTTAGTCTCGGTCCTGTCCTTGCTTAGTCTTGTGAATCGTTTATTCTCTGCCTTAGGCCTGTGTTAGTTTCTAGATTCATCTGTTTCAGTTTAATGTTTATTTCTTTGTTTACTTCTGTTTGGTATTAGTTTAGTCTTGTTTTGTCATTGTGTATGCTTTAAAACTCCCCCTCCTCAACTCTTCATCTATACACCCCAAGCATTACACACACATGGAAAACGAGGGTGTCTGGTAACAGATTGTCTGAGAAGAGGGCGCAAGGCTGAAAGGTTGTTGGTTCGATTCCCAAGAGCAGCAGGAAAATCAGGGGTGATGGAAGTGAGGGAACAGCACTGTCCTCCTCCTCAGTCCACGACTGAGGGGCCCTTGAGCGAGGCACCAAACCCATAACTGCTCCCTGGGCACCAGGGATGTGTGCCCGCTGCTCTGGGTGTGTGCTCACAGCCCCTAGGGCACTAGTGTGTGTGTGTTCACTGCCACAGATGCTTAAATGCGGAAAAAAAAAAAAAAAAAAAAAAAAAAAAATTGTACATTGTAAAATGACAAATAATTGCACGTTTACATTTAAAACTCACACACACACACACACACACACACTTCCTCCGTCCCTGTGTGCACACATTTATAACAGGATTCATAGAAAGTGCCGCCACAAACTTTTTAAAGTGCAGTAATGATCATGAACAAACCCATACAGCATTCCAGATGTGCTCATTAATATCCCACTGAAATGTATAATATAGCTCCATCTTTCAGGAGGCACAGCAAAGCAATGATGTGTTTTTTGTTTTTTTAAACAACAGTATTAAAATAATCAGCCTGAGAGCGGCAGTTTAATATCATCCCAGCGTATTAGGCACATAATTAAAAAGCTCTCAGACCCAATCAATTACCGTTAAGTACGAGTTAACGCTCAACTGATTCCAGTCTTAGTTACTGGATGGGAGCGAATGCAGAGCATATGGCACTATTTAACCACTTTACATCATCGTTCATAACTGATTACAGCAAATAAGACTAAGAGGAATCACACAGAGCCGCCTGCTGGAGATGTTTATCATCCGTGTTGGAAAACCCATGAGACGGCTGCAAACCCGAGACCCCCGCTGTCTTCAAACACAGGCTGAAAACTCCTGTGTTTGTGCAGTGTTTAAACACTCACTAATCCTTCTTTTACTCCAATGTTTAGCGCCGTGTTCACAGCTGGAGCAAGGTGGTGCTGCAGGTGGTGTTTCTATCGCACAGCTTCTGGGTCCTGGGTGGTGTGTTTTCCCTGTGTTTGTGTGGGTTTCCTCTGGTTGCTGTCCACAGGTGGTACTGTGTGAATGAATGAGTGAGTGTGACTGAGTGAGTGTGTGAGTAAGTGGGTGAGTGTGTGAGTGACTGGGTGAATGTTTGTGTGTTACTGGGTGAATGTGTGTGTGTGATTGGGTGAGTGTTTGAGTGACTGGGTGAATGTGTGTGTGTGATTGGGTGAGTGTGTGAGTGAGTGGGTGAGTGTGTGAGTGACAGGGTGAGTGTGTGAGTGACTGGGTGAGTGTTTGAGTGTGACTGGGTGAATGTGTGTGTGTGATTGGGTGAGTGTTTGAGTGACTGGGTGAGTGTGTGAGTGTGACTGGGTGAATGTGTGTGTGTGATTGGGTGAGTGTGTGAGTGTGACTGGGTGAATGTGTGTGTGTGATTGGGTGAGTGTGTGAGTGTGACTGGGTGAATGTGTGTGTGTGATTGGGTGAGTGTGTGAGAGAAAGAGAGATGGTGACAGGAGGAGGGAATATCTCGTGCCAAACTTCATACGGAACAAACTAAAATAACATGATAAATCACCTTCACCGTGGGATTATTAAACGTGACCCCTACCCACCGGCCCACACTTAGACAGGAGCTGTGTGTGTGTTTCCTTTTTATCGGACATTGGTCTCAGAACCTGAGTTCTCTGTTGATGCTCTGAGTAACATTCGCCTCCAGGATCTTTGGGATTCTGCAAGAGATTTTATATTTATCGATTTTAATGTTCGTTACTTGAGATAAACTCCTGCAGAAGGAACCCTCTGCAGTAAATTTCACACCATGAACATTTGGATTCCGGGGAGGCTCCGGACCCACCGCGACCCTGAACTGGATAAGCACTTAGAGATAATGAATGAATGAACATATGGAGCACAGTGGCACACCAAGGCCCTCAGGAGGTCCCTGTCTGTCGTCCTGTTTCATCTTTCATCCACAGTTCTGAGTGTTTCCTCTGGACTGGGCTTTGTGCCACTGCTGGTCGACCCGTATGAGCGCACGCTTCTATACACCTGACAGTTCAGGTGCTCCCTTCACACTGTGGCCTTCAGCACGCTCCAATGCTTTTCTCCCAAGCATTATCATCTCCATTGCTATCCAGTTTCCATGCAACCTTGTGCATCGCCATTTGCAGGTGCATGAAGTTACTACAACTTTAAACACACACAGGGTGACTTTAGATTGGATCACTAACTGTGGGTTTACTTGTCACTGGGGTACGACAGACAAACACATAGCATCCACAATCTCCTCACAGACTCACTCAGAGCGGGACTCGAACCCACAACCTTCAGGTCCTTGGAGCTGTGACAGAGACACTACCTGCTGCACCACTGTGCTGCTTAATTTGAACATATATTAATATATTAACAACAGTGACCACTGTCTGCAGCTCTGTGGACAAATAAAAATTCAGAGTTCATATTGTGATTGTCTATAGCTCTCTCTCTCTCTCTCTCTCTCTCTCTCTCTCTCTCTCTCTCTCTCCTGCCTGAACAGACTGCTCCGAATTCCTGGCGGTGGTCATGACCAACATTTGAGACCAATTAATCATGGCTGCTTATCTTGGCAAAGCTTTGGAGAATGCTTGTTTTCTGTCCATGAAATTATCTTCAGCACCAGACGCCATGGCGGAGTTGGAGATAGGTTCAGGAGGGTGGGGGATGAAGGAGGATGAAGAAGCTGTATTTTTCTAGTCTGAGTTAGGGGGCATATATCTGCAAGAAATAAATGAGATGGAGAGAATGGATCTGTGAATCTCTGCAGAAAATGGACAGAAGTGGATCAAGACCCCGGATTGGATCTGAGCCGGAGCTGCGTCTGTGATGTTATTTCTCCTGAATCATAGATCATCGTCCAGTTTTCTGGCGGTCGGAAGCTCACTGCTGGATCCTGAGTACGCAGGACCCCAAAGCTCAAGCATGGACTTTGCACAACATTGGAAAAATCTGTGTGAGTGTGTGTGTGTGTGTGTATGTGTCTGTGTGTGTGTGTGTGTGTGCGCGTGCGCGGATTGTAAGGGTGATGTCTTGATGTAGTTCCAATGTTCCTCTCTCAAGCAGAGTTTGTGCTGGCTGTTCCATGTCCCTCCGTCCCTCCATCTGTCCCTCTGGCTCCAGATGCATCGAGCCCTTCCAATTGGACCATCTGCGACATGGCTGCTGCTCCACTGACACGACAATTAAGCTATTTCCAGCTCTGCCGACCCAGTATC
The DNA here is from genome assembly GCF_029633855.1 of Hoplias malabaricus. Lineage (NCBI taxonomy): Eukaryota > Metazoa > Chordata > Actinopteri > Characiformes > Erythrinidae > Hoplias > Hoplias malabaricus. Next base: position 357,532 of record NC_089807.1, on the reverse strand, counting down.
TAACTGACAAACTAACTGGAAAAGAACAGACTTGAGTGAGAGATGCATGAACTTTTGAATGAAGGGCTTTCTGCAGGTCTGAGCTCTGAGGCCTGAGAACAAAATAATACAGTGTTTACCAAAGTGCTTTACATTCATTCATGTAACTGAACTGTAACCCTTATCCAGTTCAGGGTCATGGTGGGTGGGATCACTGGGCGCAAGGCAGGAATAAACACACACACATGTTCACTTGTCCATCTACCAACGTGTGTTTTTGGAGTGTGGGAGGAAACTGGAGTCTGTGAGGAGTATGGTGTGTTCTCTCTGTGTCTGCGTGGGTTTCCTCCGGGTGACTGTCTGTGAAGAGTATGGTGTGTTCTCCCTGTGTCTGTGTGGGTTTCCTCTGGGTGACTGTCTGTGAGGAGTATGGTGTGTTGTCTCTGTGTCTGGCCTGTCATTATAGTCATTTCTGTGACTGATATATTGTTCCACAAGTAATTACTAGTATAAACAAAAAACTAACATTAAGAACTTTTAACTGATATTAAAATAATACAATAGATACATCATGCACTTAAACCCATTTAAATAACAGTGAATGTATAGAAAAAACAATAATTATTGAGAAGTTATCAAGAAAATTCAGACATCGGCATTTAAAAAATACATTAATCCAACATTTATGAAACTACTGTTTTCAAACAAATTGCCACAATGTCTGTACAACACAGAAAACCAGGGAACAGAGCGAGTGGATAAAACACTGGAGACGTTTATTCTTTTGTAAACACACAGTAAACACATCAGACAATGCATAGTTTCCATGGTGCTACATCTTCAGTACCTTTAATTAGGAACATAACTGTACCTTACTCTGTATTAACTGTAGATTTAAAGTTGTGTTGGTGTCATTCGCCCCATTTCATCTCCAGGACTTTTATTGTGTTCTTTTATTCTCCACAGTTGTATAATGAAAGATTACAGAGATCCCCCTCTCCTTCTGGAGAAGAGAATGTAATGAACCTTTAGGAACACAACTGGACTCTAACACCACTGTCTGTACCTTTAAAGATACACTACACTGTCTGTACCTTTAAAGATACACTACACTGTTTGTACCTTTAAAGATACACTACACTGTCTGTACCTTTAAAGATACACTACACTGTCTGTACCTTTAAAGATACACTACACTGTTTGTACCTTTAAAGATACACTACACTGTTTGTACCTTTAAAGATACACTACACTGACTGTACCTTTAAAGATACACTACCTGTCTGTACCTTTAAAGATACACTACACTGTTTGTACCTTTAAAGATACACTACACTGTTTGTACCTTTAAAGATACACTACACTGACTGTACCTTTAAAGATACACTACACTGTCTGTACCTTTAAAGATACACTACACTGTCTGTACCTTTAAAGATACACTACACTGACTGTACCTTTAAAGATACACTACACTGACTGTACCTTTAAAGATACACTACACTGACTGTACCTTTAAAGATACACTACACTGTTTGTACCTTTAAAGATACACTACACTGTCTGTACCTTTAAAGATACACTACCTGTCTGTACCTTTAAAGATACACTACACTGTTTGTACCTTTAAAGATACACTACACTGTCTGTACCTTTAAAGATACACTACGCTGTCTGTACCTTTAAAGATACACTACGCTGTCTGTACCTTTAAAGATACACTACGCTGTCTGTACCTTTAAAGATACACTACGCTGTCTGTACCTTTAAAGATACACTACACTGTCTGTACCTTTAAAGATACACTACCTGTCTGTACCTTTAAAGATACACTACACTGTTTGTACCTTTAAAGATACACTACACTGTCTGTACCTTTAAAGATACACTACGCTGTCTGTACCTTTAAAGATACACTACGCTGTCTGTACCTTTAAAGATACACTACGCTGTCTGTACCTTTAAAGATACACTACGCTGTCTGTACCTTTAAAGATACACTACGCTGTCTGTACCTTTAAAGATACACTACACTGTTTGTCCTTTAAAGATACACTACACTGTTTGTACCTTTAAAGATACACTACGCTGTCTGTACCTTTAGTGACAGTGCTGTACCTTTTATCTGCGAGTCTGAGGTCAAGGGAACATTACAGAGGTAATGTGCTTATGTTGTATGATGAGTTGATTATTGTTGTGACAGGCCTAATCTAAACATTCATGTCCTCAGCTCATGTGCAGCTGCTTCAGAGCATCCTGTTTCATTTGAATTCATTTTGTGCTTTTGATATGAAGTGAAGTCTTGTATTTGGGTAATTGGAATGGATCACACACACACACACACTCACACACACACACAAACACACACACACACTCACACTTTCTCTTTACAGATTTCAGTCAGGTGTCCACATGCTGCACGGTAAAGGGAAAGGTCTGACAGTGCTTTGAAGTGGTCAAGAGGTTGTGGTCAGTCTGAAGTAGGGCAGCCAGTAGGTTTCATGGACATCAGAGTGGAAATCCTGCATGGCTGTGTTAAAATCACATGGTCTTGCCTTGTTACCCCCTTCCAACGTGAGCAGCAGTGAGAACTGGGGGTTTGACCCCTCTGATTTTAGCCTGCTTTTCACACCAGCAGATTAAAACAGCTTGTCCCCTCCATGTTTGCCATAAACACAACATAAAACCTGCTGGATTTGACCAACAAAAAGCTGGCAAATTTGTTTGTTGTGGTGCTGAGCCCCTCAGGCTACACAGGCACGTCCAGTCTAACATCAGCACGGTGGTGTTAAAATCCACTGAACCAAACATAATGAAGAGTCCTTAGGATGGAATTCTCCAAAAAATCTTAAGAAGTTCTAAAACCTTACGTTATAAGAGTCTTCATTAATTTCTTAAGTTTTTTTTTTTCTGAAGACACTTCCTTGTCTGTTTTTTTTTTCCTCTTGAGGCAGTTTGTAATAAAGTGTTTCAATGTTACATTTTATAAAAAAGAGGATCAATCATTATTATGAGTAACAAGTACGAGAGCAAAATGGATGAACATAATTCATTTAACCAAGGTTTTAAAAGGCGACACAGTGGAGCAGCAGATTGTGTCTCTGTCACAGCTGCAGGGTCCTGGAGGTTGTGGGTTCGAGTCCTGCTCCGGGTGACTGTCTGGGAGGAGTGTGGTGTGTTCTCCCTGTGTCTGCGTGGGTTTCCTCCGGGTGACTGTCTGTGAGGAGTGTGGTGTGTTCTCTCTGTGTCTGCGTGGGTTTCCTCCGGGTGACTGTCTGTGAGGAGTGTGGTGTGTTCTCCCTGTGTCTGCGTTGGTTTCCTCCGGGTGACTGTCTGTGAGGAGTGTGGTGTGTTCTCCCTGTGTCTGCGTTGGTTTTCTTCCGGGTGCTCCGGTTTCCTTCTACACTCCAAAAACACACGTTGGTAGGTGGATTGGAGACTCCAAAGTGTCCGTAGGTGTGAGTGTGTGAGTGAATGTGTGTGTGTGTGTGTGTTGCCCTGTGAAGGACTTGCGCCCCCTCCAGGGTGTGTTCTCGCCTTGCGCCCAATGATTCCAGGTAGGCCCTGGACCCACTGCGACCCTGAACTGGATAAGGGCTTACAGATAATTAATGAATTAGAAACCGGAGCACCCGGAGGAAACCCACGCAGACACAGGGAGAACACACCACACTCCTCACAGAGAGCCACCCGGAGGAAACCCACGCAGACACAGGGAGAACATACCACACTCCTCACAGACAGTCACCCGGAGCGGGAAACGAACCCACAACCTCCAGGTCTCTGGAGCTGTGTGACTGCAACACTACCTGCTGCGCCACTAGCTAACAGCAATACATTAATCTACATCTAAAAAGAGTATTTACACAATAACTGAATAAGAAACAGTGTCGAAAGTGTCCGTAGGTATGTGTGTGTGAGTGAATGTGTGTGTGTGTCTGTGTTGCCCTGTGAAGGACTGGCGTCCCCTCCAGGGTGTATTCCCGCCTTGCGCCCAATGATTCCAGGTAGGCTCTGGACCCCCCGCGACCCTAAATTGGATAAGCGGTACAGATAATGGATGGATGGATGGATGAATAAGAAACAGACAAATATGGGAGTTATTTAGACCAGGAAAATAAAAGAGCATACAAATAGAAGATTGATAAATATACAGTAATAACACACACAGTAAAGAACACAACCTACAGCTAAACAATAACAGAATAAACCTAGGCTCACTGAAGGAAACATGGGATAAGGAAAACTAAGGAGACAATGGGAAAAATACTAAGGAAGAGGCATAAAGACTGGGACAGGACCAAACCAAAAACAAAGCTCACAAAAAGGAGGCTTAGAGAAATACAGACAGATGAAGCAACAACCACGGAGAACGCAAAAGCACAGAGATTAGGACCAGAGCAGAGAGAACAAAAGCCAGACAGAGCTATCTCTGGACAAATGAGAGGTAAACAGAAGGAACATGAACCTAAAATAAGAACCAAAAGATCCAACTAACAACCAATGGGGTGGACACAGAGATTAAAGCAGGAAACAGAAACAGAAACTTAGCGCCAGGAAAATAACAACAAAAAACACAACATCACTTACAGATGAGACAGAAACACACTGGTGAAGGATCATGCTTTTAAACATTAACAAATCAGGGACACCTGAAGCAGTCACATGAGGAAGAGACGTGGCTAGAGCAGACACGAAGAAACAAGCACGTGGAAATTAAACAGGAAACATGTAAAATGAAAAGACCTAGGACTGTGAGAAAATGCGAAAAGAACAATCACAAATGACAAACCTAGACAATAGAAAAGGAAGGAACACCAATCCAGACAAAGCTTTAAAGACTGAGAAACACCAAAAACTCAGAAGCTCTGAAAATCACAAAAAATATGGCGCTACTGAGCATGCTGGCAGCTCCCCCATGAGTCTTAGCTCCGCCCAGTCTTTGGCCACTTGTACTGTCCTTGATGGTTTGTTTAGTTATCAGTGACAAAATGTATTTTTTACAAAAAAAATAATGCAAATATTACAGTGCTGTCTGTTATACGTAATAGGAATATTACAGAATATTTTTTGTTCTAAACACTGCAAGTATATTTAACTTTGGAATAATATAATTTTTCCAGTATAGAGATGTGAAAATTAGTGTTGTGACTGATATAATTATTTACAGTGTTTCACCGTTACAGCAACTGTATTTAACCTTAGAGTTTAAAATATTTTATTGTCGTGGTTTGACAGTTTTTCAACTTAAAATTTACAGACATTTTTACAGTGTTTAGCTCTTTAAACTGATCACTTTAGAGATGTACCTCGACTCATACTTAAATCTGTGTCACGCCCTCGTCTTGTCATGCCTGTTTTCCTCGCCATGTGCTCTCTTTGCATGTGGCTCTGTCTGTTGTTGTCCTTGTCTCCACCTATGTCCCGCCTTTGTTCCGCCTCCTCGTCTGTGTTTCATTTGTCACCCTGCCCCCTCGTTATCTGTCTCAGGTGCGTCTCGTCTGTGTTTTGTATTTAAGCCCCCGTCTCTCACTTCCTCTGGTCGGACATTTCACCTTTGTTTTGTCAGGTTCCAAGTCAAAGTCATGACGTGTTATGTCTTACTCTTTCCTGGTCATGTCGTTTCGTTTCGTTTTGTTTCCTAAGCCATGTTGTGTTGTTTTGCTCTCTTCGCAGTCATGTCGTTTTGTGTTGTTCTCGTTCCTGTTCCTATTCCTTGTCACATTGTTTTGCTTTTGTAGTCTTGTTACTCAGTCAAGTCTGTATGAGCAGCACTGACCCTGCTTTTCACATCGGAAGAAAAACACCTCGACATCTACTCGTTCATCCTTGCAATCACGCAAAACCTGCTGGAGCTGTCCAGCTGACAGTGCTGACAGAGTGCATTTAAATCAAGCCCTTGCTGGTCCTCACAGTCTATATATAGTTAAAGCTCAACCCCTCGGTGAACACTTCTCTCATTGGCATGAGGACACTTATAAAACCTGGGAAACTGAAGAGATTTAATTGAACACAATTCAGAGATCAATAACATTAAAATATCCTCCTCGTTTATGAACTCTGTTAATTCTCTCGGCCCACAGACCATACAGAAGCACTCTGTAGTTCTACGGTTACAGACTGTAGTCCAGCTGTTGCTCTGCATACTTTGTTACCCCCCTTTCCCCCCTGTTCTTCAGCGCTCAGGACCCCCACAGAGCAGGTGTGATGTGGTGGTGGATCATTCTCAGTGCTGCAGTGACACTGACGTGGTGGTGGTGTGTTAGTGTGTGTTGTGCTGGTGTAGAGTGGATCACACACAGCAGTGCTGCTGGAGTTTTTAAACCACTCAGTGTCACTGCTGGACTGAGAATCGAGGGTGTGGCTAGGCATTATGGCTCCCAGATCACCTTGCAGTCAACCAGGTAAACGACTTTGTGGTGTTATCTGTTGCTACTGAAGGAGTGTGTAGAGGTAGATAGTTTATGGACATGTCTGTGTGACTGTTTGTAACACTGACTTCTTACTGTTACACAGTTACTTTAAGGTGGAACTGACTCTACTTTCATGCGGTTAGTGCTCTAATGAAATTTAAACACAGAGGGAAAGTGCTACAAAACTAAACAGCTCGAGTTACAAATGAGTTTCTGTGGGAATTCAAAGAGTAAATAAACAACTTACAAAAGCCATTTTTTTCTCCTCAGACTCACCATTCCACCTTAAAAAATGCAAAGCATCTGAACAAACACAAATAGGTGAATTTATTTTGTCTTTGGGAACAGTAGATCACTAGATTCATCTACAGCACCTTTAAGAGCTGTTAAGTCGGCTGTGTTCAATAAAGAGCCCATATGCGCTACGGTGTCCTCCTACTTGGACAGAAACTGCACTATGTATTCTGAAATTAAAAAGGTGTGTATATTAAGAGCATTGCTGTGAGTATTTGATTGTGTTCAACTCAGAGGACCCCAGTGATGTTAAGGGATTAGTTCTTGATCACAAACACCACCCCCAGCCCATCTCTGAGATACTGGATGGAGCCTCATCTCTTAATCATTAGTACTGAGCGCGGTCACCTGGCTCCTGTAGAAAATAAGCAGTGAGACAGAGCAGATAAACTAGAGCAATCAAATCTCTTTTATTGGTTGAAATTGCCAGAAGAAAGTTGTGTTTAGTGGAACAGAAGATGGTGAGTTCAGGAAGGTCACAGAACAGCAGCAGCACTGGAGTGCGAATCTCTGATCATTAAGTGACATACAATTTGTCGTTTGTTTCTTAATTAAAGCCTTTTTCATCAGCATCTTTTTCACGAACAGATCCTCTGGGGGAAACCTGCATTGTCTTTCTTTTACCTACTTTATCTAAGCACATAGAAGCGTAATAACTTTTAAAATGACTAGACAGGAGCTCTGGGTGCATGAAATTGTAGTTAAGTCTTAAAGGAATAATTGGTAATTTCTTTACGTTGAAATGATCTAATCAATTTTATTTGTATAGTGCTTTTTACAATTGACATTGTCACAAAGCAGCTTCACAGAATTCCAGTTTTGACAGAATGTAAAACCCCAGGTGAGTGAGGCCAGGGGCAACAGTGGCAAGAAAAACTCCTTCAGCTGAGGAAGAAACCTTGGGAGGAACCAAGACTCACACAGGAGACCTATCCTCCTCTGGTCAATCTACTGGTAACAGTTAGGAGTCTGTGAGAACTTCAGTGTAGGGGCAGCTCCGAGGCCAGTGGTGGTGGCTGGAGCGTGGGCAGCTGGTCTGAAGAGTGGTGCAGGAGCTTGACAGTCATCCATCAGTGTCCAGTGACAGGTGGGGGGCGTTTACTCAGAAAAATGTAGAGGGATGGAGTTAGTTGTGATCTGTTTGGGTGAATGTAGAGCAGATAATGTGAACATTTCCAGAGTGTGGCTAATGACTCCGGCAGATCTGACTATGACAGCTTTAACTAAAAGGAGAGGAACCAGAAGGACACACAGACACGGGAACATCCTGAAACACTGGCATCCCTCTGCTCCACCGTCAACAAACCTGAGTGATCGCGTGAAGCGGCGGACGACACCAGCGTCTTGGTTTACTATAATTCCCTGTGTCCATGAACCCCCTGGATCTTCCGCCTTTATCTATGGGGGAGCATTAACTACCTAAAGATAAACTAAACTAATGAGTTTTTAGCCTCAATTTGAAGATTGTGACCGTGTCTGAGTCCAGAACATTTTCTGGAAGATCATTCCAGAGTTGGGGGGCTTTATAAGAAAAAGCTCTTCCCCCAGCTGAGGCCTTCTGAATTCTGGGAACTATTAAAGTCCAGTATTCTGTGATCTGAGTAAAAGTGGAGGCTCATAATAGGAAATTGTATCTTGAAGGTATTCAGGAGCGAGCCCATGTAGAGCTTTATATGTTAATAACAGAATTTTGTAATCAATGCATTATTTAACAGGCAGCCAGTGAAGTGATGATAGACCTGGACTGATATATTCACATTTTCTAGTTGTAGTGAGGACCCCGGCGGCAGCATTTTGAACTAGTTGAAGTTCTGCTGTTGCGTCCTGACAGTAGTGTGTTACAGTAGTCAAGCCTTGAAGTAATAAAGGCACTAATGTGTCTGCTCCTGGAGGGATAAGGCATTTCTAATCGCGGTGATGTTGTGAAGATGTAAAAAAGCTGTCCTAGTGATTACTGCATATGTTGTTATGGGCATGGATGTTTCTCTCGTATCTCTGTCCTGTCCATATGTTCTAGGATCCAGTCCTGGGTTCCTGACTGACTGCATGCTGGATGCCGGAATCTGTGTCCATGGTTTGGCTTCAACCATCAGCTATAAATGAGAGAGTTACGTCACACCCGGGAGGAATGGTTCCTCACTAAATTGTTTACCTTTTGCGCTGTTGTACTCGGTTCGTGTTTTGAATTGTTAATTGTTGAATGTTTTTGTGAGTGTTGCCTGTCTATTGTACCTGTTTGTAAACGTGTACCAGTTGTAGGGAGTGGCTGCCGTTTTGTTTTGGGAACTGGGGTTTGTCTCTGTTTATACACAGCAAGGGAGTAAGGTTAGCACATTGTCTTTGTTTTGTCATCTTTCACAGGTTAGTTAGTGTACCTAAAGGTAGTTAGTGTGGGGTTTGTTTGTTGTTTTGGCCTGGGTCACTCCTGAAGTCATTTTTCTGGTCACTAACTGTATCAATCACATCAATACATTTCACAAAATACTGTCCTAAGTTGTTGTTTTTTTTTTGCACTCATCACACTCCGTTATTTCCTTTGTTTTGTGTTGCGGTCTGACCTAGACCAGGTCGTAACATTTGGGGGCTCGTCCCTTTTCTTTTCTTGTTCTGGCTGGTGGTTTTCTCTTTTGTGGGTGGGCGGACGGTAGTGGTTGGAATGGCTAAATTTGACTTAGTTGCGTTTGCACTCGAGCCTTCCTTAGAAAGTTTTGATTTGTGTCGAAAAGACGACCTGCTTTTGGTGGCTGATTTTTTTTCTATTAATGTTTCTCGTTCTGCTCCAAAATATCACATAAAGCGTGTTTTGGAAATTGAACTCATTGGTAAGGGGATCTTACCAGAACGGGACACTTCCCTGGGTGTTGCTTCAAGTGCTGTTCTGGGTGCGGAAGCGGCGGAGGTCGCCGACGTCCCAGACGCTCGGCCGTGCATGGATCCCAGCAGTTCCCCGTCTCCTGGATTAGATCCCCGCCTAGCCATCCGGCTGAAGGAGTTGGAGTTGGAAATTAAAATTCAAGAGCGTGAAGCGGAATCTCTTCGTCTGCGAGCGTTACATATTGACGCCGATCGGGAGATGACCAAGTTAAGTTTGGCGGGCTTCAGGCCTGTCCCCCTCCCTCGGAGCACTGCAATCAGAGCTCTCTCTGGTGGTCAGACAGCGATTGCTCCCCCGGTACCCATGCCCCGCTCTTCAGTACACTCTCCAACCCGCTCTACAGTCGTAAGTAACTCAGAACAATTTGATGTTACTCGGCAAATCAGTCTTGTTCCCGTATTTAGGGAGAGTGAAGTTGATGCCTATTTCACTATTTTTGAGCGTATTGCCTCCACGCTTAATTGGCCCAAAGACCTATGGTCATTGTTGTTACAATGTAAATTAGTGGGGAAAGCCCAAGACGTTTGTTCTACCCTCTCATTAGAACAGAGTTTGGATTATGATGTTGTTAAAACCACTATTCTTAGAGCTTATGAGCTGGTCCCCGAGGCTTATCAACAGAATTTTAGGTCTGTAATGAAAACCCCCAGCCAGACGTTCATTGAATTTGCCCGAGAGAAATGGTGTACAGCTAGCAAGGTTACCACATTTGAACAACTTAAAGAACTAATTCTCTTAGAAGATTTTAAAAATAACCTTCCTGAGAAAATAGTGCTTTATCTTAACGAGCAGAAAGTGAACAAATTGTCTGATGCTGCTACGTTAGCAGACGAGTTTGTATTGACACATAAGACTGTTTTTACTTCGCCATCTAAACATAATGTGTTTTCTAGTCGCATTGCCCCAAGAACACCTGTTGATGACACTATATCCACGGCATCTGTCCCTGCTGATACTCGTGAGTGTTTTTACTGTCATGAACAAGGCCATCTTATCGCTGCATGCCCAGCGCTCCAGCGTAAAGGCTCGCGCTCTGTGTCACCTGTAAAAAAAGTTAACGCCGTAAGCACGTTCCCTCATAACCACATACTGGATGAGTCTTATATTTCGGTCTCCTCTGCCATCGAGCCTGTATTTAAGCCTTTCGTTTTTAATGGGTTTGTTTCTTTGCCTGAAAACAACCAGGATAGACAGCCTATAAAAATATTGAGAGACACTGGTGCAGCTCAGTCGTTTATTCTGGACAGCGTTCTGCCGTTTACTAAGGAGTCCTATTGTGGCAGTGACGTTTTGGTGCAAGGGATCGAACTTGGAGTACTTAGATTTCCCTTGCATTCAGTTCTTTTGAGTACAGGAAACTTTGAACGTTTTGTAAAGGTTGCCGTTCATTCTAAGCTGCCTGTTGATGGTGTTTCATTTATTTTGGGTAACGACCTCGCTGGTGGAGAAATATACACGCTACCGGAGGTAGTTAATGATCCGGTGGAGGATCACACGCTCTCTACTCTTTTCCCCGCTTGTGTGTTGACTCGTGCTCAGGCTCGTAAATTTTCTGATATTAATTTATCAGAAACCTTTATGTGTAATATGGACTCTGATATTTGTTCCAAGTCTGCTGAGGACATTCTTCCGCCATCTGATTGTGTGCACACAAATTCTGCTTCCTTTATAACAGGTGATTCTGACCCACTAACTCGAACTGCACTAATCGCCGCTCAAAAAGCAGACGGTACTTTAGATAAATGTTTTAGAACAGTCACAGACCAAACATGCCGTTTAAATGGTAAAAATCTGTATTTTATTGAGGAAGGTGTATTGATGAGGTCCTGGGTTCCCTCTAGTTCCTATGGTGAATGTGATGAAGTTCATCAGATCGTAGTTCCCCATCCTTACCGGGCACACGTTTTATCATTAGCTCATGATCACCGCCTTGCTGGTCATCTAGGGATTAGGAAAACATTGCAGCGTATTTTAAAACATTTTTTTTGGCCCTTCATTAGATCAAACGTCACACATCATTGCCGGACTTGTCATACCTGTCAGGTTGTTGGAAAACCAAACCAGGTGATTCCAGTCGCCCCCCTCTGCCCCATACCTGCTGTAGGAGAGCCGTTTGAAAAATTGATAGTGGATTGTGTTGGTCCATTGCCAAAAACCCGCTCGGGAAATTGTTATCTTCTGACACTTATGTGTGCTGCTACTCGTTTCCCTGAGGCCATTCCATTACGCACCTTGAAATCACGATCTGTAATTAAAGCATTGATTAAATTTTGTACTACCTTTGGCTTACCAAAATATATTCAGTCTGACCAAGGTACTAACTTCATGTCTAAACTTTTTTCTCAGGTTGTGCAAGAATTAAACATTAAACACGTTGTGTCTAGTGCGTATCACCCTGTGTCCCAAGGTGCTCTTGAGCGTTTTCATCAAACTTTTAAAAATATGCTGAGAACATACTGTTTTGATCATGATAAAGAATGGGATGAAGGTGTCCCCTTGCTCCTGTTTGCTATCCGCGACACAGTACAGGAGTCTACTGGGTTCAGCCCAAATGCCTTGCTTTTTGGAGGTTCGGTTCGTGGTTCGCTCAAACTGTTATATGAGCAGTGGTTGTCTTCCCCCTCGATATCTAAGAAAGATAATGTGTTAAATTTCGTTTCGAGACTTCGTGAACGCTTAAAATCCGCACGTAGCTTGGCCAGAAAAAATTTGGATACCTCCCAGAAAAACATGAAAACTCGTTTTGATCACCAAGCTGTTAGTCGCTCTTTAAATGTTGGAGATAAGGCTCTCGCTCTGTTACCTGTTGGTTCTTCTCTCCAGACACGATTTTCAGGCCCCTATGAAATAATAGAGAAGTTGTCCCCCACAAACTACGTACTTGCTACTCCAAATCGCCGTCGGAAGACTCGTGTGTGTCATATTAACCGTTTGAAACCATACCATGATCGTTGTGCTAATGTGCCCTCCTCTTCTGCCTCATCTCACGCTCCTACTTTAGAATCTGCTGTAGCCACAGTCTCCATTATGGATTACTCACCTGAAAGCGACAATCTATGTTTGGGCCGAAATAGTTTACCGTGTGCTCGATTACCAAATTCAGAGGCTTTACAACATCTCTCGGAAAAACTTTCATATTTACCTTTGGCCGCTCAGTCAGATATTACACGTGTAATCAATATGTTTCCTTCGCTTTTCTCGGACGTTCCGTCTCGCACTTCTGTATTGCAGCACGATATCGATATTTGTGGACACAAACCTATTTGACAGCATCCGTATCGTGTAAACCCATACAAACGTTCTGTTCTGAACAAAGAAACAGATTATTTGCTTGAAAATGGTTTTGCGGTTCCCAGCAGCAGCCCATGGTGCTCCCCTTGCCTTCTGGTACCAAAGCCAGATAATACGTACAGGTTTTGCACTGACTTTCGTAAGGTTAATGCCGTCACCACTCCAGATTCATACCCACTTCCACGAATGGAAGACTTAATAGATCGTATTGGCATTGCCAAATTCGTTAGTAAACTCGACCTCTTAAAAGGATACTGGCAAGTTCCCCTTACTCCACGTGCCTCAGACATTTCTGCTTTTGCTACCCCTGACAAGTTTTTACAATACACAGTTATGGCTTTCGGTTTACGAAATGCACCCGCAACATTCCAACGACTCATGAACATAGTTTTGGGTGACGTGCCTAATTGTGAATGCTACTTAGATGATGTGGTGCTATATTCTGACACTTGGGGACAACATGTGAAGCTGCTGGAAGTTGTGTTTTTAAGATTACAAGATGCCTCTCTTGTGTTAAACTTGGAGAAATGCGAATTTGGAAAAAGTGTGATCACATACCTTGGAAAGTCTGTTGGAAATGGCACTGTCGGCCCCCTGGATGTGAAAGTTCAAGCCATCAGTTCCTTTCCTACACCACAGACAAAACGGGAACTGAAACGTTTCCTGGGTATGGCTGGTTATTACCGCTGTTTCTGTAAAAACTTTTCAAATGTAGTTTTGCCACTCACCACTCTCCTTAAGAACGCCGTACCCTTTGTTTGGTCTCCTGTGTGTCAGTCTGCATTTGAGTCAGTGAAGACTTTGCTGAGTAATTCTCCTGTTCTCGCTGCACCTGACTTCGATAAACCCTTTAAATTAGAGGTAGACGCAAGTGATGCAGGAGCCGGTGCTGTTCTCATTCAGGAGGATACACATGGTATGGAACACCCGATTTGTTATTTTTCAAAGAAGTTTGTCAAGCACCAATTAACTTACAGTACTATCGAAAAGGAAGCCCTTGCTCTCCTCCTCGCCTTACAGCACTTTGAAGTTTACCTCGGTAGCAGTTCCAAGCCTATCATTGTATACACTGATCATAACCCACTTGTGTTTTTGCAGCGCATGTGTAATGCTAATCAGCGTTTAATGCGCTGGTCTCTTATCTGTCAGGGTTTTAACCTCAACATTATTCACAAAAAGGGTTCTGAAAATATTGTAGCTGATGCCCTATCAAGGTGTTAATTTTTATTTATTGCTTATTATTTTTGTTTGTTGTTTTGTGCATTCGTTGTGAACCAGTTATGTTTCACTCTTGTGGGAGGGGGTGTTATGGGCATGGATGTTTCTCTCGTATCTCTGTCCTGTCCATATGTTCTAGGATCCAGTCCTGGGTTCCTGACTGACTGCATGCCGGATGCCGGAATCTGTGTCCATGGTTTGGCTTCAACCATCAGCTATAAATGAGAGAGTTACGTCACACCCGGGAGGAATGGTTCCTCACTAAATTGTTTACCTTTTGCGCTGTTGTACTCGGTTCGTGTTTTGAATTGTTAATTGTTGAATGTTTTTGTGAGTGTTGCCTGTCTATTGTACCTGTTTGTAAACGTGTACCAGTTGTAGGGAGTGGCTGCCGTTTTGTTTTGGGAACTGGGGTTTGTCTCTGTTTATACACAGCAAGGGAGTAAGGTTAGCACATTGTCTTTGTTTTGTCATCTTTCACAGGTTAGTTAGTGTACCTAAAGGTAGTTAGTGTGGGGTTTGTTTGTTGTTTTGGCCTGGGTCACTCCTGAAGTCATTTTTCTGGTCACTAACTGTATCAATCACATCAATACATTTCACAAAAAACTGTCCTAAGTTGTTGTTTTTTTTGCACTCATCACACTCCGTTATTTCATTTGTTTTGTGTTGCGGTCTGACCTAGACCAGGTCGTAATAATGTGTTGATCAAATGATAAATCCGGGTCAATTATGACACCAAGACTTTTTGCTGCTGAACCAGGTTTAACTGGAAAGTCAGCTAGATCTAAAATTAAATCTGATAATTTATTTCTTGCCACCTTTGGACCCAGAAGCAGGACCTCTGTTTTGTTGCTGTTTAGAAGGAGGAAGTTACGCAACATCCAGCCTTTCACGTCTTTTACACAGTCCTCTGTTTTCTTTAATCTGTTTGTGTCATCGTCCCTGGCTGATGACTGCGTGTCGTCTGCGTAACAGTGAAAGTTAATGTCATGGATTCTTATAAACTGTGCCTAACGGTAACATGTATAATGTAAATGTTAACGGTCCTAAAATAGAGCCTTGCAGAATTCACTTTAGGCCATACATATACCATTTAAATCCATCCTGAAAAATCTCCATAAAGCCACTTTAGTTGACGTTAGCTCTCTCCACACAGCTGTAACTCGGGAAGACGCATGCGTCCGTTTGACTGATCTGTTGCTGTGTATTTCCTCCTGCTGCAGCACGAGCTTGTGTTCATTACGGCGATCCACAGCCTGCGGAAGCACACAGCATTAAATGAAGAGAGTTCATAAGAGCGAATTAAATTTAACGCTGCGGCAACACGTTTGACAAAGCCGGCTGTTCTGGAGACGGATGCAGCAGCGCTGTCGACTCGGAGAGGATTTGGTGAACGCTTTTGTTCAGACGCGTTGTTTTTGACGTACAGAACTCATTACAACAGCGCACTGATTTCACAGAGAGAGAGAGAAAGAGGCGACATAAAAAGCAGAGTTCATTTCACACACTCTTGATGAGGAGGGTTCAGACAGAGGGCCGGGCCCCTCGGGTAGTGAAGGAATATCTAAAGAATCACCCATGACCTCCTCGTTCTTCTCTGCTCTGTCTCTTATCAAAATAAAAGCTGAATTGCGCACACAGACCACATCCAAACCTCAGTGTGAGACAGGGAGGTGAAGCCTGAGGTGGTTGGAAGATATTCTGGTAACAGTTTTTATTTAAGGTCTACTTATTAACTGTTAATTACTTTTGAGCAAGCAGTTAAGCAGTTCTAATCACTTATGTAAATACATTTTATTTTACATATTAAGGCATTTTTTTAGATTGTTTATTAACTGTTTATTTACTAACATCCTAAATATGTCTGCATTGTAATACTCCAGTTGCAAGCAGACCTCAGATTTATACGCCATGTTGACAGTAGAATATAAACAGGTTAAAATACCTAAATCCAGACTGATCTAACGTGGTAGCAATTGCTAGTAAATTAACTCACTTGCAGCACTTTTTCATGGTAGTGTTGAGGTATATTCAGATCTCCTGTTGATCAGAAGTCACAATGAACCAGCAATAAATCTACAATGACCAAGTTAGTATGCAATTGCATTATTGTAGTTTTGCTGTGAACTCTAGCATTAATAAGCACTTCCAAATGGTAAGTCAGTAGTTATAATAAGTTACACTTTAGTTATGGTCTTGCAAATTCTTAATACATACTTTAATTACTTTAAATTACTTTAAATGTAGATTGTTCTTTGTGAACTACTTCCACAAAGTTAATAAGCTCTTAATAAGAATAAGTGTATCCTATATTAGTCGTAGACACAAACTGTTGTAAACACATAATATGTTCTCTGAAATCTACAATAATAGTATATATGCTTGCAGCTAATTAAAGAAATAATAATAAAATCATTTTGAATGTTTGGACAGTTGCCAGCATTCAACACATTGTGCTTGTAAACGATCTTACAAATACTAGGTTAATCTTAAATAAGCGACTGTTAACCTGCTTGTTAAACATTAATTAACCACTTGCTAATAGATAAACTGTTAATAAACAGACCTTTATTTTAAGTGTCACCAAGCCCCCTTCACTCAGCAGGAGGTGGGATGTGAAGTTTCTGTCATGGGAAACTAAAGGGAAAGTGGATGATGTGTAAGGTGTGCAATGTGCAGGAGGAAGAGGTTCAGGAGACCCCTAACTGGCTGATTCTGTTCAATCAGCTCAACACGCTTGGAGGAGAACACTACTGTGAAGCATGTTTATATCTGGAGTTGGAGCACACACCGACACAATCAAGAATCAAGTTAAGCTTTGGGTAAGAATGAACATATCTGAAGTCTGTTCTTTGGGCTGGTGTCCGCTGCACTGTAAAATCTAATTAGTTAACCTAACTTAAAAAAAAAAAGCATGCAAACCGATTGCCTTAAAAAAACTAAGTAAATTGGAACAGGGACTGTATCTTGTATTAACAAATGCTTATTTAGTATAATTTACTTACACTTCGGTTTAATTAACTTAAAAAAAAAACTGTATATACTACTTAATAATATGTTTCATATGTACTTCAGATTTAGTATAGCCTACTCAGAATTACTATTTCAAACAGCTAAATAACTTCAATTAAAATTTACTATGTGTATATTCAAAATAACTCAATAATCAAAGTTGGGCTAACTACAGTGACATTTTCTGCAACTTAGAATTTGTCAGTTGTGTTTACTTGAACAGCAAACTGAATTACTTATTAAAACCATCCAAACGGATTGCCTTAAAAAGACCAAGTAAGTATTACTTGTGTAACTTAAGTACTTTACACATACATAAAACATGAATGAAAAGCAGATTCCGTGCACTTTAAAATAAACCCATTTACACAATAAATAAAGGTACTGAGATTTTAAAGTTAAATTATACGTGTTTTTATTTGTTTTTGTTTTTTTTTTTTTAGAATAAGAACAAAGGCTTAAAATAGGATTGGCATTGTTTTACAAGATGACAAGATGTGTACATACATGCCAGCAATTCAATAAATAAAATAAAACTACACAATTAACATATACAGACATAAAAATAAATTGCTGGTAAACCCAGGGCTGTTTATTTGAAAGGAGAGCCTTAATTTAGTTTACACATTAGAAACGACATTAGAAAAAAAAAAGAATCCACTTAAGTGAGCTGTCCTAGACTCACACTTGATTAGCCATTTAACTCAAGAGGAGATTTTTAAGCTTAGGTTTGCAGCTTAGGTGGAAGTTTGTTCTCTCCCAAGCCAAGCATCACTCTTTGAATGAAATTGAACGTGTTTTTCATGGCTTTAGGGTAATTTAAGTGCAAAGCATATGCCAACCCAAACAAGAGGCACATGGCTTGAGGCAGATTCTGTAAATTGTCCATTACAATATCTCCCTCAACAATGATGGCAGTAGACACTGAGTCAAGGTGGAGATGATTTGGAGAGGGAGGCATATCTTCACTGATGACAGTCAGCACCCCAGCAGACACTTGTGCCCAGGCCTCATCACTGTCAGAATCCTGTATAAAAAAAACAAACAAAAAATAACATTACATCAGGGAAATGTTGATAGGCATAGCCATTTCTCAAAATATAAACTGCCCTGCCTATACAGCTTTCCAGCCTTTCCCATGAAGTTGTCATAAGCAACAAAAAACAAATGTGAGGAAAGTATACCTGGTCATTTGTTTATTAAAGAAATTGATCCAATATATATTTAACATAAAGTGGCAACTGTATTTGAGCATTTATTTTCAGTGGTATGACCCCCTTGTGCAAATCTGATGGTAGTTTAGGTGATTTTTTTGTCCGGAAATTCTAAAAGGTTCAATCTTACCAGTGTGATATGGCCAACTTCAAACCAGCTTTTCAGTGAATAGCTCACCAACAACTGCCACATCCACTTCTGAGAAGGACAGAAAATGTTTTGGTTAAAACACATCACTTGTAGTGTTGTAATTTGTAGATTAGTAGAAATTTGTAGAAACATTCCTTGATATGTGCATGTTTTAAAAGTGCTAGTGAAAAATAAATGTTTGATATGAATGTATATTTTTTAAAATATCTATTCAAGGTCCTAAAAAAATTTAAAGTAGCATTTCACTTGTTTCACCAGTACACAAAAGTAACAGTTCAGGGAAAAAAGCAACATAAAAGTTAAAAATTAAACTTTTTATTTACATTTCAGATGCTAATTACGACCTTGCGACGCAGGTCGTAGATTACAGGAGAACTTTGGAAGTGCGGCTAACCAGTTTTAAGGTGGAACCCCCGTACAGTGACTATTCGGGACGAATACACGTTGCGTTGTGAATAATTCTGAATACGTTGTGAAAAAACATTGCACCTCCCCATGGAAAACTCATTGAGCTTAAGCCTTACAGGTCTTCTCAGTCTATTTCCCTTGGCATATCTATAAGACCTGCTGTTGAAACTAAATTTAATACTGAAACTAAAATGATTTTCATAGCTAAACATACTCTAATCAGTGGCGGAGGGCGGCGGGTAAACAAGTTATAGGCGGCTAACGTTTAGTCAAGTTACTATCACTAAGTCGCATATGTGAGAGCTTAAATTGTTTCGCTTTATAATGTACAATATTCAATAATTTCCTAAAATATAGTAGATCTTATGTGAATAAGCGGATGCTGGAATCTAGTCTGTAAAGAATTTTAAAACAGTTAAAAAAATGACCAACTTCACACAGTCTGGGGGAAGTTTTCCTTTAAATTTGGCTAAATGTATTCTCCGACTTGACTCTAGCATCTTCTTATTCACAGGCAATCTACTATACTTAACTTTAAAATGTGTATTTTTCGTTTTATATTCTACAGTGCGACGATATGAAAGCTAAACCCGTTTATGCTAGCTAACACATCCACGACTAGCTAGATAGAGCTATGAAAGTATTCAGAAATAAAGTCACACAATTTTATTTCGTTAAAAAAATGAAAATAAAATACATTTAAATTTGTTGCTTGCTTGACAACTTACCTTACTTCAAAAGACAAAAGCAGGCTCCACCGAAGTCATCCACCGGCCATTAAACCAGTTCTGGGCGGGAGACTGAACGCATGCTCACATCGCAGACTTTATTACTACTTGATTGTTTTAAGCTGTCTGCACTCAAGACAATAAGTTAATTGTTTTTTTGTCTCTACAATTAACGGTAACTTACAAAAAAACTAGTAAGAAGTGCATTATCTTCATAACCAAGTAAAGTTAACTAATTAATTTAAGTCATCACGGCTATTACATTTTACAGTGTGGGTATCTTCATCAAGCGCTCCGTCCGATCCACCCCAGGGTCTGCCCACTTCAGCACCATGGCCAGGAACCACAAAGCCACATGGATGAGGTAGGGAGAGCACAAATGGAGCCTCCTAATAAAAGGAGCCACAACAAATCAGGGAGGAAGGATAACCGTTTTCAGGGTTCTTTACAGAACTATTTTTTTTAGTAAAGAACTCTTGAATAACCATCCTTTTTAAATGTTTAGGGTTAGGGTTAATGCTTTTTAGGCTGGTTTTTCACCATGGGTTGCCAGACATTCATGTGAACATTCATATATATATAATTACCACACAATTTATGAGACCCAATTATATCTAGAGCACATTGTATGAATTTGGGAAACAGTTGTTTAGTTAAATATTTACAAATTATCCTTCCTTTAGCAGTAATAACTCTCGATAAATCTAACAGGTCGGGTCCAGCAGAGTCCCAGTCCCCTCACTGATCCGAAGGTGGGATATAGCTGCACTCTTGTAGGTCCAGCAGCGCTAGTTTAATTGGCTGTGTTGTGCTTGGTATGCAGAGACGGTTGGGGAGTCAGAGCCGCTGCAGACCTAACTTTGTCTTTTGTTGTAAAGCACTAGAGTTAATTAGCTGTTTGTTTGCTAAAGTTTTAATTAATTTGAGCTGCAGCTGACGTGTCTTGCTCTGGCTAACGGGTGCTTGATAGCTACAAGTGAGCAACTGTGTAGTTAAAATTTTTATTGATGTTTTTAAGCTCAGTGCTCACGGTGAGATTAGATAGGCTCCGAGAAATGATGTTCCGCTAGCCTCAGTCGCAGCAGATAATCAACAACTGCAGGAGCGCTCAGGATCAATTCTGATTTGCTTCTGAACACACAGAGAGACGGGGGAACGGAACAGGAGGAACGAGGAGAATGAGGAGAACAGGAGGGAACGAGGAGAACAGGGAGAAAATGAGGACAACAGGAGAATGAGGAAAACAGGAGGGAACTAGAAGAACAAGGAAAATGAGGAGAACAGGAGGGAACGAGGAGAACAAGGAAAATGAGGAGAACAGAAGGGAACGAGGAGAATAGGGAGAATGAGGAGAACAGGAGGGAATGAGGAGAACAAGGAGAATGAGGAGAACAGGAGAGAATGAGGAGAACAGGGATAATGAGTAGAACAGCAGGGAGCGAGGAGAACAAGAATAAAATGAGGAGAACAAGGATAATGGGGAGAACAGGGATAATGGGGAAAACAGGAGGGAATAAGGAGAACAAGGAGAATGAGGAGAACAAGAAGAAAACGAGGAGAACAAGAAGAAAATAAGGAGAACAGGAGGGAATGAGGAGAACAGGAAGAAAATGAGGAGAACAAGGAGAATGAGGAGAACAGAAGGGAATGAGGAGAACAGGGATAATGAGGAGAACAGCAGGGAGCGAGGAGAACAAGAAGAAAACGAGGAGAACAAGGAGAATGGGGAGAACAGGAGGGAATGAGGAGAACAGAGATAATGAGGAGAACAGCAGGGAGCGAGGAGAACAAGAAGAAAACGAGGAGACAAGGAGGGAACTAGGAGAACAAGAAGAAAATGAGGAGAACAAGGAGAATGAGGAGAACAGGAGGGAATGAGGAGAACAGGGATAATGAGTAGAACAGCAGGGAGCGAGGAGAACAAGAAGAAAATTAGGAGAACAAGGAGAATGGGGATAACAGGGATAATGAGGAGAACAGAGATAATGAGGAGAAAAGCAGGGAGCAAGGAGAACAAGAAAAAAAAACGAGGAGAACAAGGAGAATGAGGAGAACAGGAGGGAAGTTTATAGAATATTTACATCAAACCAGAATTTTCAAACCATCAAACCAGTCTTGGACTCTAGCAGCACTGCTGTGTCTGATCCAGCACAACACACAGTAAGGCTAGAGATATACTTATTTACATATAAATACTGTTTAGCCATGTATTAGTGTAGACGATGGTCTGCATTGTGAACATAATGTCCACTAGAGGGCAGAGCAGAGAAACTCTGTCATTTTCATACTGCTGATGGCCTGCCATTTAGACGTGTACTGCAACTTGCGTAGCCATTCATTTCTGAGGACGTGCACCTGAACTGACGCACCAAATAAACGCAGAATAAATGGCAGCCATCATGCGCATGTGATCACATCGTTAAGAGCAAGTACATCTCTAACTTACTACACCTCCATTAAGCATTCACGAGTTACTGTCAGTGTTAGTGCACCCACTTCGCCTTTCCTCAGTAGCCCACAAGAGCTTGCTATTAGCCAACATCAACTCTGACTGTTTAATTATGAACATGATCTTCTTCATTCACATTTTAAAACTATTAATTGCATTGTGAGAGTTACCCTCAGTCTCAGCGGCTTTTAATAGGTTCCATGAAGTGTGTATTCCTTAATGACCGCCTTTCCAAACTGTGACAGACTGCACAGAGACAAGTGTGTGTTTTGTTTTTGAAATGCATAATTAAACTGTTCTCTTGCCGTCGGAGTAGAAGGGCTGGGGGTGAGTCTGAGCAGTGAACTGGGACAAACGTGTTCATTACGAAAGCCTGACTGCACTGGATTTGGACACTTTAATTTCCCTGTAACTTTATCCTTCCTGATACTTCACCTGCGGTCAGTTTAACAGTCTCTCTGCATGTTACTCTACTCGGCTCTACTCTCTTTTCAGTCCCTGGTCCCTGGTTGGTTTTCCAGTACCACAGAATTATTTCATTATCATTATTTATTTTCTGTTCATTTATTATTTTGTTTATTGAGTGTTTAGCTTCTGTGCAGTGATGACGGAAGTGAAAAAGGGAAGTGTTGTGCCACTGAAGTAAACTGAGATTACGAACTGGATTTGAACCTCCAACCTCGAGTTCAGAAGAACAACACTTTACCACTGCCCACTGGTGTAGGAACCACAGAGGATGAGGTGTACGTGTGCCACACAAAGTTTTATTTTTAAATTGCACAACAGAGATTAACATGATTTGGCAGCGAGTCGGACACAGGGTGGTCTTCATT
This sequence comes from Hoplias malabaricus, assembly GCF_029633855.1. Classification (NCBI taxonomy): domain Eukaryota; kingdom Metazoa; phylum Chordata; class Actinopteri; order Characiformes; family Erythrinidae; genus Hoplias; species Hoplias malabaricus. The sequence continues at coordinate 334,667 of NC_089807.1, read as the reverse complement.
CAGCCTTCGTTAAGGCCCCTGTTCAACTATAAAGCTGCTCCAATCATCAGCCTCCCCTCCACTTCACCGTCAGAGTCTGGTTTATAAAGTTTGTGTTGACCAGCTCTGGGGTCGAGGTCAGTGAAGAGAACACAGCAGATAATGATGGATAATTACAGAGGAGGATCTGAGAGTTAGTGAATGTTAATATCAGCTGTGTTCAGGGTGTGAGAAAGAGCTATAAACATGCAGCAAATATGTCCACCACCGATATCAACCTCACTCCTACGTCCTTGCCACTGCACCACTGACACACCTTGAACACGGGTGGGAAAAAAAGGAAGTGTTGCGAATACATTGGCAGGAAGCCAAACAAAGGAAACACCAACCTTGGTGTGCTCTTACAAAAAAGTGCTAATGTTAAAATAACCCCCCAAAAAACAACAAAAATCTGAATCCCTATCATCAACTTAAAGAGGACTGAGCGTGACGACTCAGCCCTAGCTTTCTCTTCTTTGAATTGTTTTTTATCTTCTTTTCTTTCACTTGGCACATGATTTGATTTCTTTTCTTTTCATTTCTCCCATTGTTACTATTCTCACTTCTACAAAAGTGCAATAATAAAGTGCTGTTTGTTTGGCTTTTTATGCCGTGCAACACAGCTGAGCCTGGTCAGCACTGATTACCACTGGGAATTCTGGGACTTGAAGTCTTTTTACCCACATCCACCAGCTCTTCTACTGTGCTGGCCAGGCCCCCTGCTGGTGGCTAGTGGTACAGGCTGAGCCATAGAAGGTAGAGATGGATGGATGGCAGGTTGGTCAAGCACATGCACTCTGTGTTTTAACAAAACCACACTGTTATAGGAAGTACAGAATTATGTCTGGCATTGTCCTGCTGAAATAACCATGGACTTCCATGGAAAAAAAAAGTTGCCTTGATGGCAGCACACGTCTCACTATATACCAGTGCATGTCTCTGATCGACAGTATCTTCTCGCATAAACAAATCCATCCATGCCACAGCTGATTATGCAACTGTTGCTGATAACAGTCTGGATGTTCCTGCTTTTCTTTTGGCATCAGGAACTTGGCTATTGTAGGGGCTGCCAGCAGGGGGCAACAACAGTGAGGACCTGCTATTTGAAAGACACAAAGACCCAGAATATCAAGGGGTAATCAAAGCCAATCAGGTGCACCTGGTGTTGCCTGCATTTAGAGTTGTGACAAACAGCAAAGGCTTGTCACACCTTGGTTCAGGGATGACTGGTGTGGTATAAGAGAGAGAGAGAGAGAGAGAGAGAGAGAGAGAGAGAGAGAGAGAGAGAGAGAGAGAGAGAGAGAGAGAGAGAGAGAGAGAGAGAGAGAGAGAGAGAGAGAGAGAGAGAGAGAGAGAGAGAGAGAGAGAGAGAGAGAGAGAGAGAGAGAGAGAGAGAGAGAGAGAGAGAGAGAGAGAGAGAGAGCTCATCACTAAAAGAAAAAATAAATAAATAAATGAAAAATATCATTTTGGAAGGACCTGAGCTTCATGCTTAGGTTTATTCATTTTGGTTTGTGTAATCTATCCTTTGTTTTTGATTCTCCTTTGTTTTTTTCTGTTGTCTATCTTTCATAAGGACTTTCATAATATCTTTAGAGGACTGTAACTCCACTGGATACCTGTATGTGCTGGTGGCACAGTGGTAACGCTATGGGCTCTCTCTCTTTCTCTCACTCACACACACAAAAAAAAAAAAAAAAAAACAGCCACATTTTGAATTTGGTTTCATTCGCCCCGTTTCATCTCCAGGACTTTTATTGTGTTTTTTTATTCTCCACAGTTGTTTAATGAAAGATTACAGAGATCCCCCTCTCCTTCTGGAGAAGAGAATTTGATGAACCTTTAGAGAACAACTAGACATTTTTCTAACATTCTGTTACAACCCTGAAAATGTGATGTCTGTCAGTTCTGCTATATGTCTGTGTTTTTCTGTGATAATCTGCTTTGGGTGTGGCCTGTCTGTATTTACATTACTATTCATTAGAGAATTACTATCTCTACATTAATACAATACAGAGATACCTTATTAGGTATTGGGTTTGATTCCCGCTCTGGGTGACTGTCTGTGAAGAATTGGTGTGTTCTCCCTGTGTCTGCATGGGTTTCCTCCGGGTGACTGTCTGTGAGGAGTGTGGTGTGTTCTCCCTGTGTCCATGTTTTTGAAGCATGTGTTAGGAATCAGATTCTAAATGTGTTCATATTTACAAAATATCTTAAATAAATCTTAAATAAAGCTTCAAAAGCTTAAACTTAGCACAGACTCCTGTTCTTACTGCAGTTTACAAAACGGGCCGATTTTCTGGGAGCCGTGGTCTGTACATTACCCTTACGTTCCAGGTTTTTTTTCACTCTACACATGCTGGAGCCTGTCAGGATGGATGTGTCAGTTCGTCCGTGGTCAGCTCCCTCCCCCCTGCTGAGCTGGAGTGGTTCAGACATCCCTCGCTAATCAGTGAAGAGTCTCACACTAAAAAGAAATGTGTCTGCACCAGTGGCTCCCTCCTGCACTGAACATCGTCCAACAGCTGTGAACAGAAAAGCAGTTCTGAGAGGCCCGGCATCATCTCTGCTGCACCTCACGCTGTGCTGCATGAGCGTAGTGATGCAGAAGTGTGTGTGTGTGTGTGTGTGTTTGGGGGGTGCATCTCCATTTTTCTCCAAATTGACACACAGCAAAATATTGAGAGCCACATGCTCTTAATTACTGCAGCAATTTGTTGTGACGAAAACAACTCGGGCAACACAGAGAGCAGGGCTACGTCTCTGAGATGTTTTGTAGAGGCATGTCTCAAGAGCTCGGCTAATTTAGCCCAGCACTTTCTCTCGCTCGCCCTACAGGAAAGTGAGGTTTCTCTCTCCCTCACTCTCTCTCTCTCAAATTGCTTTATCTCCTCCAGATACTGGCTTTAAACCCTGGGCTAAAGTGAGACATCTTAGAGGGGAGAATGGTCTTTTGAGATGGTGCCATCAGGTCGGTAATGCACATCTGAAAACCTGTGTAGGAAACTCATTCGTTGTCGAAACGTGGCCACTGCTTTAATCAGAGTTCCTCCAGACGCTGGTCTGGAGTCAGTGGGATTCGTGTTTGAGTCAAGCCTGGTGTTTTTTTAGCTGAGTTGAAGGGTTTAAAGGGGACATATTTCCACAAGAGAACCTCATACTGGGGTTTTAAAATACACCACAAGAATCAAACAACACAAGCACTTTCTTAAATTTTCACACTGAGTCTGAAACTGACGGACTGTGATGCTACGTCAGATTTTGAACTAGAGTCTGTTTATTTTATTTTACACCGTTGTCACGATTTAGAGCTTCCTCCCCCAAATCTCACTCCCCTCACATCACAGACTGGACTGTTGCTAAACTTTTTTTTCCTTTTATCTGGCCTCCCTCAGAGGTAAACAGCCTGTGTGCACTGCAGCCCACCCTGCCCTATGGGCTCCCTCTGGGCTACTACCGCTTTCGCATTAGCACGGTCTGAATCTACCTCCACTGCCATTCCAGCCCGTGCTGTCTCTCAGCCCTGTCTCTTCTGGCAGTTCTTTGGTTCTGGTGTCTTTTCTCACCCCCCCCCACCCCCTTTTTGTTCTCAATCATCCCAATCTCCCTTCCCACAATCATTCCTTCACCCTTTCCCCCAATCATCTTTCCCATTCCCTGAATCATCCCAACCCCCTGCTGCCATACCTCCTGCTCCACCCTTCCATGGATACTCCATTCACCCTCTCCACTGCTCCTCAGGCTGCACCACCCAGTAATGCTCACATATTCAACCCACCTCTCATCTCACCTTCAGTACGGCAACGTATTATCCAAGACACAGATGTTGCGCTCCCCTCCTCGTAACACTGCCTACCCCCTCCTTCACCTGTCACAACGTTCTCTCTGCTTTGTCCAAACCTGACATAGTGTCATCCCTTCTGGCTAAAGAGGTCTCTGATGGTTTCATGATTGGGCTTTTCTCTTCTCCTAACTTCTCTTTGTACAGGATCAACCCCATCTGCGTCACTACCTGCAAATATTCAGGCAAGAAGCAGATAATCATTGACCTTTCCACTCCACTCAGCTCCTTCCACCCGAGTTCTCACTCCACTACATGATGGTGGATCACACCATCACCTTAATCAAACTTGCTGGTTGAGGCGCCTGGCTCTCTACGGCTGATATTGTTTCTGCCTTCAAGGTTCTGCCTCTCCACCCGGGTTTCTGGCATCGTTCCGTGGGTCTGCTGCAACAATAAATACTAATTTGCTGTCTGTGTCACATTTGGCTGTAAAAGCAGTCCAAAAAAAATCGATACCACTGCAGAAGCACTTTGTTGGATCCTGCTCAATGTACAAACACTGCCTTTCGTTCTCCACCTTCTTGATAAATTTCTCATTATCAATCCCCCTTCTTCACCCCCAGCACCTTTCAAAGCCTTGGGATTCCTGTCTCCAGTGAAAAGACTGTGGGCCAGTTCATGCTAAAGGCAGTCCATATTCCAGTCCACTAAAATGCAATAGCTGACTCACTTTCTCATTTTCAGAAATCCTGAACCTTAGCACCTCAAGCGGACCATCAACCCACACTAGTGCCACTATTTTCAGAAACCATACACTACCTAACCCCCATCTGCAACAACTGATATCTCAAGCTAAGGAAACGTTACCTTTAGCTGCCTCTCCACAAACACTCTCCACCTACGGGTCAGGATAGAAACTCTTGTAGAATTTCCAAACCGTGCACAACATTGCCTTTCCTTCAAACAACCTCTCCATAACCATCAGACTTCTCCATCCTTGATTCTAATACACTAATCTTTAAAATCAAACGCAGCAGAATCAAACAACTCAGCAAAACTACCCACCTATACCTTTTTAAATTAAATTATCTGCTCAGTCCCTACGAACCCCTCATACGGTACATCAATCTTAGGAATTCTCAGAATGCCCAACCAACAGACCCACACTTCACAGAATCCAGGTCCGTCGTATCTTGACACTGGTTCTACACTCATCTCCGTTACATTCTCTTCCTCAGCAGTCACCCTCCAGGCCATTCATTCAGAATCAATGCAGCTTCTACTGCTTCCCGTCAGGGACTACCAGATCACACCATTCAACTCCTCGGGCGCTGGTCCTCTCAGGTATACCACAGTTACATCCGTTCCCAAATCAATTATCTCAGACTAGCACATGAGAGACCTGCTTCTCTTGAACCAGAGCTTTTGGGGTCCGGCTTCACTCTTCACTCAGAAGCCGCCCAAAACTTCAGCCCAAGTCTTTCTGAGTTCCCCTTCCTTGCCCTGCTTACATCAGGCGTGGTCCTCACTTTGCAAAATCAAAGCTTTAAAAACAAGATACATGCTGAGTACTAAACTGCATTCCTTTTACTGGGAGGAACAACATGCAGAATCAGAGCCTAAGAACTCCCCCATGCTCTGTGTAAACAGGTGTTAAAGGTGTTCAGAATGAGTAGCTCAAGCCCCTGTTAAAAAACGAGTCTCAGTGCTGAGATACAAGGCACAGAAGTCTTTTAGCTGTTTTCGCTCTGTTTTTACTCAGTGCTTTTTTGCACTGTGCATAAAATTGCTCCCAGCCCTCCACCTGCAGTTCACATGGTTTACGTGACGTCGATTGTAAATAACCTGTGGCCATCAAGGAATGTCTGTTTGGGTTTGACAACGGCCATTACAGAGATGACACAGCAGAAATGACCACTTGTGGAAAGCACTTAAAGGAACAGACTCTTGCAGTTGTGGCTCATCCCTGATCAGATCAGGACTCTTTGAGAAAGAAGAGCATATTCTGCTGGAAGGAAGTCTGTGCCATGCTTTGTGCAATTGCTGCACGGCCGATTCTCTTCTGAGAGGCTCTGTACCAGCACATCTCCGGAGCCTGGCTAATTTACCCTAGCGCATTATACCTCGCTTTTCTTCCAAGAATGAGGTCTCACATTTCACCAACCCTCTCTCTCTCTCTCTCTGTTCCTCTCTCTCCCTCTGTCTGTATCCCTCGCTCGCTCCTTGCATTCAGAGAAGCAGGAGCATATTAAATTGAGCCGCACGCTGAGTCCTGGCTAATTTAGCCCAGTGTCTACTGAGACTTATAAAGTGGAAGCAGCGGGACCTCAACATGAAAGCCTCTATCCGGGGAGGTGCCACGGAGATGGCCACCTTTCAAAAGCCCCAGCCTCCTTCCTGCCTCTTTTCTGCTTCCTTTCTGCCTTCCTGTCGTCGTCGGTGGCATCAGAGCCTCCGCTGGGCCTCTGTCACCGAGCCCCGGGAGTTACAGGGAGATAATGATATCATTAGAATGAGGCGAACTTCTTCCCTAGTGCACTTGTTAAGGTTCTGCTTGATGGCCAAATGCAATAACGGTGTGGGGACATGGGGCCTGCCACAGCATGACTGCCTCTGCCCTCCCAAACTCACCCCCATCCTGACAGAATGACCAAAGCCAAGCAAATATCCATAATGTAATATTTTAATAAAAATACTTTTTTAGTAACTAAGTTCTACTGCTCTGAAGTCTCTTAGCACATGGTAGCATGGTGTCAGTCAACAATTAAAAGAGGGCTGCTCGGTTAGGCACGCTAGGCTTCCTAGGGTGAAGAGAACTCCAATCGTTGAAAATCATGAACCAAGATGAGGATGTTGCTCTATTCCTGCTCCATAGGGGGGTAACACTGACTTATTTCTGCTGTTACAGTTATATTACTTAAGGTGGAACTAACTCTAAATTCAGGAGAGCGCTAACTGCATGAAAGTAAACACAGAGCTAAATTGCTACAAAACTAAACAGCTCGAGTTACACATGAGTTTGTGGTATTTTTACGGTGAAACAGCAGTCAGTTTCCTCCTCAAACCTGCCATTCCACCTTAAAAGACACGGAGCTTCTAAACGTAAGCAAACCTTAGGGAACTGCAGTTCCTCCCTATCATAGACCTTGCCTTTAGTGTTAGGAAGTCCCAGTGAAGTCCCAGTGATGCTCTGAGACCCAGGTTCGGTCTGTGGAGCAGGGGAACTGCAGGATGGGAGCACCCTCAACTCTATTTCCCATAACCTCATTACTGTTCTCATGGTTGAATGCAGTGAGATCCTCACAGAAATGTTCAAGCATCTAGTGTAAAGCCTTCACAAAAGAGGAGACAATGTTAGTCACACTGGTCTGAAGGTGAATGGTGCATATTTTACTAAAAGACCCTTTCCACAATTCATGTAATATGTACTAAATGTAAATATTTCTGAATGTTCAGAGGAATGTCTGGCAACCCCATGTGAAAAAAAAAACAGCTTTTAAATCTCCCCCTGACACAAAAACCTGAACTTACACTGAATTTTAAAAGATAGCCTTTTGTGCTCAATGCTAAAACCTAAACCTAAACTTAAACTTGACATTAAACCTAACCCTAATCGTAAGCCTAAGCTCCAAAAGAACAGAAACACAGTGCTTTGTGCTTGTGTAATGCTGTTGCTAACAGAGAACAGCACTGTTTCATTGTTGTTGTTTTTTTATAGCTATAACAGGCAGCCTGTGTGTATTTGGGGAAACAGCACCTCCAGTGGATGGGAGCTTGTTCAGTGATCATTAAACGCCTACTGGTTAAACTTAAAACATGCCACTGGGAGCAAAATGTAGATCAGTGAACATTTAAAAGTAGAATAGAGGGTATAAGGTGATCAATGTTTGTTTCCTTCTACCGTGTTAATTGACTTAGTTTCTTTGTTTACTTTTATATGTGTTTGATGTGCAATTATAATTACAATGTGTGTTTGTTATATTGCTACTGCGATAACAGCTAATGGGATCCTAAAAAAACAATAAAGCAACACTAGGTAAGGTTCGGTATTTTTGCTCTTGGGCTCCCCCTACAGATGCAGAGGGAAAAAAACATTTTCAACACATTTGTGAAATCAAGGTGGAGAGTGGAGGGTGTGGAAGAGGCTTCCTATTCTCTGTACATAGTGTAGTTTCCACAGTGCTGGACCTGGAGGCTCTATTCTCGGTATTACAGCACAGTGGAGCATCTCACTGATTTTTGAAGCTGTAAATTTAAGGTGGAAATGCTACATAGTGTTCCTAGGATTATCTGAAGGTCTCCATGTTGTAAAATATGTTTGAAAATTAGGAGATCTCATCATGTTAGTCCAGCAAAACTAAGACAATGTGCTGATTAATCCACTCCATGAGTAGGTCTCAAACGTTTGGACGTACATCGTGTCCGTAACTGAGTGCTGCTGTCCATTTTTCAGTAAAGAGCCTTTGCTACGAGACTTTATTTGAGTTCTTCTAGAAGCTGTCACTCAAAGCAAAAAGTAAGGAAGCAAGGCGTGTAGCTCAGACCTTGTGATGCTCAGAAAATTACCTCCAGCTCCATGCGGCAGAACAGAAACTCATATCGATCACACAGTTAAGATGTCAGATGTGGCGGGAGCCTCCCCTGGGGCCCTCATTAATGACTGTTTCTCTTCTTCTTCTACTACTTCTTCTTCTTCTCCTGTTTCTCCTTTTTTTCACTGGGGCTGTTTATTCATTGTTTAGCGCCCTGGGAGGAGGACATGCGCTTCGGTAAGTGGCACAGGTTAGCAACACAATCAATGGAATAACACAACCCATTCTCCAGAGCCTTCTCTCCCCACCCTCACCCTCATCCTCTCCCCTCCTTCTATTCTTTCTCTCCTCTGTGAAGAAGACAGGGAAAATGAAATCGCACGCAGAGCGACGACGTCGTGTAGCGGAGACATGGAGATCTAATCAAACGTCCGCCCGGCCTGGCATATTGATCAGATTCCCCCGGCACAGATCCAGAGATAGCTGGGGGTTCTGGCCCATTAGGAACTCATCTACAGCAAGAAAAATAGACATCCTTCTGAAGGAAGGCCAGAGGGGGGTCGGGCCGTAAAGAAAACGCGCCGCTTTCTAGTTATTATTCGTAGAAAGCCGCAGTCTTTGCTGGGAGCCGCTCATGTCTCGGAAACAAAACGACTGTCTGTCTTTAATTAAGCACGGTGTCGGAATATTGACGCCCGTCTCTGAGATCACGAAGCCAGACAGAATTCGAAATAAAGCCATCCATCCTGCCATCGCCGGATGAAAACAATGGGGCACGATGCTCCAGAAAGACAGCCCAGGACTAATTAAGATGTCCTTGATGGTATGCACACAGAGATCTCTCCACCAGACTCCTGCTGGGAATTACAGAGCACCGTTCCTTCAAATGAATGCAGAGAATTTCGCCCCTGGATCAGAAGCGCAGATTTGCTGCTTTCACCTGCCTTTGATTTAGGCTTATTCAGCTTAGAGACTGCAGGGCGTGGTGTAGAGCAGCATACGGCCATTAAATCAGGTTTAATTTCAAACAAGAAGATGCTGTGGAACCGTGTGTAGTACATGTCACGTCATGACATTACCTGTGCTTTAAAGGGTTAAAGGTTCTGTGTCCTGGACTCCTTCAAGCTGCAGCATTACTGAAGATGATGACTTTTAATTATTAAATCTTTTAATAATTAAATCAGTTACACTTTACTTAAGCAGTAGAACACGAGAGGAAGTGTGTTACCGTGAAATAACAGCACGGCTTGTGATGCGACACGAGCTGAAGCCGTCTTCAGTAAAGCTGCATATTGAAGGAATCCAGGACACAAGGACCTTTAACCCTTTGGCTGCAGATGATGCCAAGACGTGACATGTACTACACACAGTTACACCGCGTTGTCTTGTTTGAAATTAGACCTTGAGTTCTATTGCTTTTATATAGTTTGAGTAATAAATAAAATATGAGCTGTGAAATTGGCATGAAATGTTTATAAAATTGGCAAATCCTTCCACCAAATGATAGTTCCTCAACAAGTGGCTTGTTGCTACGTCACAGTAATGAACTCCACTGCACTGTACTCACCACCCAGACCGGAGCAGCCTTCTCACTACCACCTCACTACAGTATCACTAACCTGCTGAGAGAACTACCCACACCACTAATCTGCTGAATAAACTACTCCAGATAAACTTACTACTGCCCAAAAAAGTTTTCATCAAACATGGTGGGCTCGGTCGAGCTGCAACTATCTGAATTTTTTGTATGGTCCCTTTGTAGCTAGTGAATTAGTAACTTGGCGCTTTCAACACAGTGCTTTATTTATAACACTATCCACATTGAACCACGGCTGCATGACTTAATCATTTTGTGCTCAGTTTTAAACCCACAGTTACGTTTTACATGTGATGTCAGTGCACTGTGTAGGGAAAGGGGAGTGACTTGAGACATGTCCTGAATGTGCAGCTGAAAGCTCCTCACCAGCGCTACAGAAAGGACCATTACAGCGACTACATTTCCGATGGGCTTTCTCTTCCCTGGTATGAGTTTCCTCTGTCCATTGTTCTTACTGTTTGTTTTGTGTCTTTAACCTGGCTTCTCTCAGCGATTTAATTGTGTTTTTGTTTTTTATTCTTTTTCAAATTAAGTATAATATGTATTTTATTATTTTATTCTATTTATATATTAGGATATAGAATAGGTTTATTATATATTTTACTCTTAAAACTACACAGATTAGTGCCTTATTTGGAATTTGTGTTGAATATATCTTTCTTTAGCCAGTCACTGCCCTTAGTCGTCATTTATTGCAAGAGAAAAGCTAAACATAAAGAGTTGTTAACAACGGCGTTCAGCGGATTGATACAGTGGTTGTTACAAAAAGTAAAGTGCAAAATAAAGTGCACTTTAGAACGCTTCCCAATCAATCAGAGTGCATGACCAGAACTAACTGTTGTATAAAGATAAAGGTAATACATTGTTATAACATTGTAATAACAATAAAACAAATCTGCAATTGCATAATTGAAACAAACTAATGATTAACTAACACTTAACACTAATGATCACAATGTTAGTGAGGTTCACAGGAGTAAGTGTGAGCAGGTAGATCCCAGTCCATTACCAAACACATTTTGGCTCATTTTGTTTCAAGTGTGAACACAATATGAATCAAATACAGGGCATGAAGCCACAAGATGAAACAGTAATTGTGCTGTGAGGGAAAAGGGTGCTTTAAAAACAAACAGTGAACCAAGGATCGACTCCTAATCTCTCTGTAGCGGAGCTGCTCTGGTTTGTGCAGTGGTGTAATTTTAGCCACTGTTTTGACTCCTTTATCAATTTTACAACATCTCACTGTGATTCCAGTTGGTAAAACTACCTCCAGGTAAACACACACACACACACACACACACACACACACACACAACCCCAATAAGCCATACCTGCTTCTTTTGTCACTTTTTTAATTACTTTATTATAAATCCGTCAGAGTGTGAATTCAAACCAAATCAGACTAAAATGTGAGAGTTTCATGTCCTTTTGTTTTGTTCCAGAGCAAGAGAAATGAAATACAAGTCTGAACACACTTCTTTCTGCTTCACTTCTGACCTGCTCTGTTAGCTGTAACCTTGACATAAATAAATTTACCAGGCATGAACAGCATGTACTACTTGTGAACATAAAATATAGAAAGTAGTTGTATGTATGTGGCTCTCCCTGTGGTCAGTCGCAGCAGAATTATGTGGTGGCACACTGTCCTTCTGTTAATAATTTGTAGGTAGATTGACCAAAGGAGGGTAGGTCCCCCGTGTGAGCCTTGGTTCCTCCCAAGGTTTTTGTTCCTCAGCTCTGAGGGAGTTTTTACCACTGTCGCCCCTGGCCTCACTCACCTGGGTTTTTTTTACATTTCATGTTAAAATGTTGACGTGGACATAGCAGCCAGTTCCTTGGAGGTAGCACGAGAGGGACACGGATGTAGACAGAGCAGTCAGTTCTTTGGATGTAGTGCAAGAGGGATGCAAGGACGTGGACAGAGCAGTCAGATACTTGGAGGTAGTGTGAGAGTGGTGCGAGGATGTGGACAGAGCAGTCAGTTACTTGGAGGTAGCATGAGAGGGACGCGAGGACATGGACAGAGCAGTCAGTTCCTTGGAGGTAGCATGAGAGGGACACGATGACGTAAACAGAGCAGCCAGTTCCTTGGAGGTAGCGTGAGAGTGACGCAAGGACATGGACAGAGCAGTCAGTTCCTTGGAGGTAGCACGAAAAGGGCCCAAGGACGTGGACAGAGCAGTAAGTTTCTTGGAGTTAGTGTGAGAGGGACGCGAGGACATGGACAGAGCAGTCAGTTTCTTGGAGGTAGCGCGAGAGGGACGCGAGGACATGGATAGAGCAGTCAGTTCTTTGGAGGTAGCGCGAGAGGGACGTGAGGGTGTGGACAGAGCAGTCAGTTCCTTGGAGGTAGCGCGAGAGAGGGACGCGAGGACATGGATAGAGCAGTCAGTTCTTTGGAGGTAGCGAGAGAGGGACGCGAGGGTGTGGATAGAGCAGCCAGTCAGTAAAGACAGCTGATGCAGTAAATCGAGTGTTTAGAGATGGATGGAGCAGGTTGTGATCATTTTTTTCTGTGTCTGGTTCTGACCCAGTGGATCTGACAGGTTCCAACAGTGGGGCATCAATCATGGCAAGCTACATGAAGCGTCGCTGTAAGACCAAGACCAGAACCTGAGGTCTGTACATTCTGGGTACGAACCTGAGTAAATTTCAATTGAAGACCCGTGTTCTACGGCATCTTCTTCTTCAGTGTTACACCCCACCCCCACTCCCACCCCAAACTCTTTCCTGGAAATGTGTAAGAGAGAGGAGGGGGAGTTCTGTAATAAGAACCGGTCTCCAGAGACGCCAAGTAGACCAGGCTTTAATGAGAGAGCCAGAGCTAGAGTTCATTATGGCTCAACCCTCACAGCCCACCACCACCTCGTCCTCCCACCCCCTCGCTGTGGAAGGGTTCAGCAATCAGCAGACAGCAGAGCGCTCCCTAGAGCCTCCCACTCAGACTCGGATACGCTCCTCCAATGCTTATGAAGAAAGTGAAGAAGTGAAGGATGGTGGAGCTTCGCAGAGAGATCAGTCAAAGGCACAGATGTTATGCAGTTTGCATGAGGTTAATCACAATAAAACTGTGACTGTGGTCTGACTGTGGAGGAAAAACCCTCTGTGGTTGATGCTCTGGGCTCAGCACTGCAGACACTGTACTAAATTTTGGAGGAGGGTAGGAAACCACAGCGCATCCCACTCTGTGACTGTAGGGGGAGCCCAGGAGCAAAGTGACCAAACGTTACTTAACGTGGGGGTAAAGTAATTATTACCTGAGTATCTCAGTAGTTTTAGTCAGTTTTCCATAGTGCGTGCTCCAAATTCAGGAAAGATTCTTGAGCCTTTCACCAGCAGTAAAAATGACCCCAGGTTTTAAACGTGTCTGAATTAAAATAAGGTGTAATACTGCATCATATCCCGGAGAAACGTTTTTTGCTGGTTTTCTCGAGAACGTAATGGCTGAAGGAGGCGTTTAGTGATTAAATAAATGGTTTAAAGGAAAGTTTAGTGGCTGAACGACTTACTTTTTTTGTGTTAATGCTGTCCTTTGCCTACAGTTTGAAAAGAGGTGGTGGTTGCCATCATACGTCTCAGAAGAGTCAGGTGCTGGCCCTTGCCCTCCTGGGATTGGTGGCATTGTGTATGTGTTTGTGGGGAGACAGAACAGAACCAGAGTACCACCTCTGACTTATTTGAATTTTCCAGTCCACCTTAAATAGTCCACAAGTTGCATTGTGGTGCATATAGAGGCACAGGATGGAGTTCACACAGAATTAACCTAAGGATGTCCAGATAACTTGGCCAGTATTTAATGTGGATTGGAACATTCTGGAACATTTTTATTTTTGTTTTACAAGCATACTTTAAAATACTCTGGACAAAAAGATGTGAGTTACATTCTTAGGAAGATTGGGGAGTTCACCTGGACCATGCTCCAGCAGACGATCAGTGCCTGTCCCTTCACCACACAACAGCTGTTAGGATGACAAGAGGGAGTTACCGAGCTGGTCTATTGAAAATGAGGACACTCAGGAGGCCAGAGAGAGTGACCACAGGGGCAGATTTAGCTGGGCGTCACGGTCACACCCTCACTCTGTTTCAGGGGAAAAATACTTTTTACAAATTCAGAAGATGCCCCAGTGTCTGTAAATGGGTAAAAAAACAAAGTGTCTGGGTCCGGTGCTAGGCTTTCTCTCTCTCTGCTCACGGCAGAGAAACGCCATCTGGAAGTTTTTAGACAACGGAGAGACTCCAAACGCTGAAAAGCACCAACCGAGATGAGGATGTTGCTCTATTCCTGATCCATAGGGGGGTAACACTGACTTAATTTTGCTGTTATAGTTACATTACTTAAGGTGGAACTGACTCTAAATTCAGGAGAGCGAAAGTAAACACAGAGCAAAAGTGCTACTAAACATCTCAAGTTACAAATAAGTTCCTGAGGGAATTCAAACAGTGAATAAAACTTACAGACATGTTGTATACAATCTTCATAGAAACAAATTTCTATTTTTTTTTTTTTTTATTATCTTCAAACACATCATTCCACCTTAAAAAATTGTGGAGCTTCTGAATGTAATCAAATGAGAGAATGCAGTGTTTCTCCACAACCATAAAGATTTCCTTTAAATTACCTCAGACTTACGTCTCAGCCGAAGGACGGCTGTGTTTATTCAGGACAGTGTCCCTGTCACTGCACCTATAGGCACTGGGTTCCACAGAGTTTACAGGGACAGCTCCCGCTACTGGCCTCATAGTAACACCACCTACAGCAGCCACCCAAACTTTAGGAGGTGTCCGATCCCAGAACTAACCCAGACCTTCTGAGCTTCAGTGGATCTGCATGTTCTCGTGTTCAGACGCTACAGCTGCTTTATTTACAAAAGCTTTCATGAAGACGGAAACTTCTGAATGCTATTGTATGTGGGGCTTCCGGCAGCCGCCTTAAAGCTTTTGCCTGGAGAAATCTTTCAAAGCGGCTCATCGTGGAGCACCATGACCTAAGAACATATGTTTGCTGCCAATCTAGCGATGGCGGGTTATGACTGTATGACTCAATTTGCTGAAATCCCACTACAATCCTTCAGCTCCTTGATGTTCTCTGTTCGTAGTGAGGATCTATCACCTCAAGTTATTAAGAATCATTCAAACTTTGCAAGGTCTGTGTGATTTTGATCAAAAAAATTATCCTCATTAAAATCCCGCCCCTGGTTACCAATCAAAGGAAGGAGTCTTCCAGGGAATTAAGTTCTCCAAACTTATTGGGATGACACTGCGGCTGTTGCCTACCGCAATCTCTCTTTCTCTCACTCACACACACACACACACACACAGCACGAAGCTGCCCAGCCCTCTCATAACCGCCCCTCCCCCCCACCACCCCCCAAGCAGAGGCTGTTTTTTAGCCATAGTGATTGAAGTTTGTCTGCGCTTGCAATCGACCCGCGGAGAGAGGTCCCACTGGTACGCTTCATTAGGATTACGTAACGCTTCACAGGCACCGACTTAGCCGGGCTTCACGCCTGCAGACTTTGAGGATGGAAATAAAGTTGGCCCTTCACGTCGAGGCTGGGGTCTCAGATGGTTTGATTGCCCAACGTTCCACGGCTTGTTTCGGAAATTCGTGCTTTAAAGAGCCTCTGATGAGATGGAGAAGAAAAGCTGTGTTTGCAGGGACAAATATCCCTTCGCTGGAGGTGTCTGAACAGGAGCAGGGGGGGTGAGACGGCTCAGGGCCTGTCTGAAGGCATGATTTCACTGATCAAGCGTTGGTGAAGTTACATTACTAGGATATCTTCTGTGGGAGTGTGTGTGTGGGAGCTATACTCTGATTGGTTCTTTGTTTTGAGTTCATGTACTGTTCACGTGGCAACAAAATCTACAGAAATTATATTTCACTAAAACGACGACTCCAGAAAAGTACTTCTATATACTGCTTCATTATCACTTTTAGTGCAGGGTGTGGGTTCGAGTCCCGCTCCGGGAGACTGTCTGTGAGGAGTGTGGTGTGTTCTCCCTGTGTCTGCGTGGGATTCCTCCGGGTGACTGTCTGTGAGGAGTGTGGTGTGTTATCCCTGTGTCTGCGTGGGTTTCCTCTGGGTGACTGTCTGTGAGGAGTGTGGTGTGTTCTCCCTGTGTCTGCGTGGGTTTCCTCCGGGTGACTGTCTGTGAGGCGTGTGGTGTGTTCTCCCTGTGTCTGCGTGGGTTTCCTCCGGGTGACTGTCTGTGAGGAGTGTGGTGTGTTCTCCCTGTGTCTGCGTGGGATTCCTCCAGGTGACTGTCTGTGAGGAGTGTGGTGTGTTCTCTCTGTATGCGTGGGTTTCCTCTGGGTGCTCCGGTTTCCTCCTACACTCCAAAAACACACGTTGGTAGGTGGATTGGAGACTCAAAAGTGTCCGTAGATGTGAGTGCATGAGTGAATGTGTGTGTGTGTGTTGCCCTGTGAAGGACTGGCGCCCTCTCCAGGGTGTGTTCTCATCTTGTGCCCAGTGATTCTGGGTCGGCTCCAGACCCACCACTGCCCTGAACTGGATAAGGGTTACAGACATTGAACCTGTTCACCACCGAGTCAGAGACAGCAAAAAAAAAAAAAAAAAATGAAGCCCCTGAAAAAGCCCTCTGCCATTAAAACGGGATCAGACCCCCAAACAAACTTAAGGACAACAACAAAACAAGCAGAGGAATGTTGATCCATAGTGACAGTGTTTAATAATTGATTTGAATAAAAATCTAAGAAACTTTAACTAGGAAATCATGAAACAGTCTCTGGAATCCCACAAAATAGGGAGAGAGAGAGAAAGAAAGAGACTGAGAGAGAGAGAGAGGAGGGGAAAGGAAGTATACATTGCTGAGACTGTAGTGGGCTTTCAGAGCAGCAACATCTCCACTAACACTTTGGCAACTGAACTGAAGAGAGTCCAGCTGCTCAAGCGTGCCACATGATTTATGTCCTGGACACGACCGGCCACCTCTCCTGCCCTCTGTCATCCCCCCATCCTCCGTCTTCATCTCTCTGACCACCTCCTTCAGTGTCTCTCCCTCTTTCTCTATTACTCTCTCTGTCTCAGCCCATGTTCTACTCACTGTGTGCTCTCTCTATTTCTCTCTCTCTCTCTCTATCACGCCACCCCCCTCTTTTACTCTCTTCCTCCCCAACCCATCTCTCTCTCTCTCTCTCTCTCTCTCTCTCTCTCTCTCTCTCTCTCTATCTATCTATCTGTCTCTGTCTCTCTCTGTATGTGCACTGTGTGGAACAGCCCGAGCGGTGGAGTGAATTACATTCCTAGCAGGATGCAGTGTCCTCTCGTTCCAGGGAGCAATAGAGCAAAGGTCGGCTGGAGGAGGTGTAGAGGTGCTGAGAGGAGAACAGGAAGGGGTGGTGGGGGTTGTCAGGGTGGAAGTGTGCAGGTGTTGGGGGTAAATAGCGTGTGGCACAGCCCTCACCACCTGCACAGTCGGCCCGTCTGAATATATATGAACGGGTTTCAGTAAGAGAGAGAGAGAGAGAGAGAGAGAGAGAGAGAGAGAGAGAGAGAGACAGACAGACAGAGAGAAAAGAGAGAGAGAGACAGACAGACAGACAGAGACAGACAGGGAGAGTGAGAGAGAAAGACAGACAGAGAGAGAGAGAGAGAGACAGACAGACAGACAAACAGAGAGAGATTGAAAACACCTTTATTACAGCCAACAAACAGTGTAATAATTCATATATATATTATAAAGAGATTATAACAGAGAGAGATCTAAAAAGTCAACAACAAATCATCTTCCTCAACTCTACACAGAACTAATTAATTGCCCAAATGGATTCAATCTCTGTCACTCTGTAATACACATGCTCTAGTCTCGGTCGTGCAGCCACCAGCCCCTCAAACACCGCCCTCACTTCCACTGCACCTCTGCCCAACATCTGGTTCTCCCTGGACTTCCATATTGCTAACTGCACTGTGCCAGAGAGAAAATTAATCGGTACTAAAGCATTCTTTCTCCCCACTGTGTACTTTGGCTCAAAGATAAACCACTAGAAAGAAAACACTTCACCGAAAGATAGGAACCACTCAGTTAGCATCTGAAATAAAACGCCCAGCCTGGCGCACTGCACAAACACATGAGAAACAGTCTCACTTTCTGAACAAAAAGGGCAGCCCTCGTCAGCGATAGGATCGAGGTGCACCCGATGTCTGGTCGCCCCATGCACTATCCTCCACTGGAGGTCAGCTGTCCGTTTCGGATCGGATGCTTGTACAGGGTCCACCAGCAGCCTTTGGGGGGTAACACAGAACACAAACACGTATCAGGTGGAACACCATCCCTACTGCATTTGCATATTACATCATAAAAATCACCTCCAAGACTTTCCCAAAAGTGCATATAAAAGTCAGCTGGAAGTCCATCAACGCCTGGGGATCATCCAGTGTGGAGCTGCCCAATCGCTGCAATAAGCTCCTGCAAAGTCACTTCAGAGTCCAGAGCAGTTCTCCAGACTCTGGCAGTCCCTCCAGAAGCTGGGCAACACAGTCAGAGTCACAGTGTCCAGCAGTGTACAGGGCAGAGTAAAAGTCCACCACACGTCTGCGCATGTCCTTGCTGTCAGTAGACACTTGCCCATCTGAGAGTCGAAGACAGGCTGGGCAACTGAACATTCCAAGTTAAAGAAGAAAGCACTCGGGGCATCCATGTCTGCGAGAGAACAGAAACAGGACCTAACCAAGGCTCCCTTCACCCTTTCATCAAGGAAAGAGCTCAGCTCTGTCTTTTACGTTGTAGATTCCTGACAACACTGGGGTCAATGTCCGCAGTCAGACCAAGCTCTAGAGACTGTACGTCTTTCTCCAGATCCCGAATCACCTGCTGAATCTTAATACTGGACCTAGCAGTGTATTTCTGACAAAATATCCGTATTTGTGCCTTCCCAACGTCCCACCAGTGCCTCAAATGATCAAACCCCTCCTTCTCCTTCCTCCACTATTCCCAAAAGCATTTACAGTTTCTCTCAGTCGATGTGGTACATTTCTCACATCGTGATTTACATTGGCATCACAACAAATTCATTTCTCAAAACAGTTTGTGCAAACAGCAAAACTCAATGGAATACCTGCAAAAGCATGTACCTCGCTCAGAAGTCTTTGTTTTTGCCTCAAAAGCAAATATTTATGTCAATCAACTTGTCAGTGCCATCAGAACATCTAGTCTGTGTGTCATTGCCTATGAACAAGGCAGTCATTATATTTAGTCATGTTGTCAGTGCAGCGTAAACTCTAACTATGTTCTAATGGAAACTAGCAAAGCTTTTGATTAAAGAACTCTGTGGCATATCAATTAAAAGATTATGTGTTACACACAAAATGCCAACTTACATAGAACACAAAGTTACACATGACTGTATGTGGGAGACGGACAGCAAGAAATTGGACTGGAATCAATTGTATGCTGTCACGCCCTCGTCCTCTCATGTCTGTTTTCCCCACCATGTGCTCTCTCAGCACATGGCTCTGTTTGTTGTTGTCCATGTCCCGCCTTTGTTCCGCCTCCTTGTCCGCCATCCTCGTTATCTGCTTCAGGTGTGTCTCGTCTGTTCATGTATTTAAGCTCCCTTGTGTCACTTCCGTGTATCGGTCATTCGTGTTGTTTCTTTCCCACTCCCAGTCAAGTCGTTGTGTTTCCTAGTTGTTTTGTTGTGTTTCCTAGTCATGTCATTTCGTTTCTTTCCTCTAGTCAAGTTCCTCTTTCATTGTTGCCATGTCATGTTTCCCAGTCTGGTCTGTCTGTCTCAGTTGTTTCCAGTGTCATGTTAGTAAGTATGTCTGTTGTGTTTTCTCTAGCCCTCTGTGTTAAGTTATACTAATATTTAGCTCTGTGTTTAGGTTTAGCTTCAGCTCTTTGTATTTTAGTTTAGTCTGCTTACCTCCCTGTGTCTGTCTCTGTTAGCTTCATGTGTGTTATCTTTCTGTTAAAGTTTCTTTGATTTGTTAATAAAGTATCTGTGTTTTAGCAAGTGTGTCCGCCTCCGTCAGTCCCCTCCGCCCTGTGAATCGTGACATATGCAGTAATATTCTTTTACTGTATTGTTCACACTGCAATTTGTTGACAAAAATCAGATAGAAATTCAGGAAACGCAGACGACTGTTTGGCAGCACTCTGTAACACAAAGGAAATACAGCGAAATTAGAAACTTACTCTAAACATTTAAAACAACCTGAGACAACAACTTTAACCCCTACGAGGCGACCCTTCACCACCTCCACTGTGTGTAAAATCCGAGCTCCTGATGAGGGAGAGAAAAGAATGTCTCCCATGACTAAGAACCTGCTGCTCCTCCCACTCCATTGCCCAGTCAGCTTCATTCTCCACATCACTGTGTTTCCTGAATAAAAGTTACATGCAGTTCATTTAGCTGTACGCTGTCGAACACTAAAGCACGCTTACATCTGTCTCTACCTCCGTTAATATTAAAGAAGCCCACTCTCAAAACTTTGAGAAACTAGAAAATGCAGAAACAGCAGAGATAAAGAAAGAGACTGTGTGACACCTGATCACTGGCAGCTAGAAGACTTTGTCTTCACCACCTTTCCATCTTTTCGAATATAGGTAAAAGCTTCTTCAACCGAAAATGTTTCTTTTCACTCAAGGCATCAAGGCCCACACTTCTCTGAAGCGTTGTCACTGACCTCACAAACTTATCTACGTCCGGGAAGTAATCTGTAAAATTCACCTGTTTGCCATATGTTTCATCTAGAAAATGGTTCACCTCTTCTAAACTGTACAGTGATCGATCGACCTGAGCAGGTCCCTGTGATTCAGCCTCAGCATCTCCACTGGGCTCTACCTGAGAGGAGTCCAGTTCACTAAAAGTGCTCTGAGACCCAATATCACCCTCATCAGAGAGCCCCTCATCCATCTGTGTGTCAGTAGCCATTGGTTCCTGCCTCTCTGCAGCACTGCACTCCTCAGGACACTTCTGCAGTTCAGCAGAGCGCTGGTACTAGGTGCCACAGGCTCGGGCTCGACCACAGCAGGTACCTCCCGCTGCTCGGTCTGAGCCCCAGCCCATCCCACCTGAGAGGCCATAGCCCCACCCTCCTCCACTGCTGCGTCCCCAGCAGTACTCACCCCATCAACATTAGCATCAGTGTTAGTGTTGTCCCCCTCCTGTCGTTTGTGTGGACAGGTGAGCCATTTATGCCCAATGTCTAAACATTCAAAACAGTGCATGCTCACTCGCATACACCGTATACATCCAGCCTTCATGTTTCAGGGAGATCTAAAATCATGTAAACATGTCTCGTGAAAGACACTACGTGTTTTAAAGATGGGTGTTTGCAGCCCATAGAAATTGTAGTAAACAAACTGGTGATTTTAACGTAGTGCGCAAGCTCTCACCCCAGTGCATCATTGGGAATAAACGGCGGGACATTTGAAATTGTGAACTTTGTTGATGGAGCAAAACTTGTGGCAAAACTTGCACAAACGAGTTGTTAACAATCAGACCGCATCCGATCACCAAACTAACAAGCTTCTCTTCTCTTAGAAAAATTACAACAGTTTTATTCATGTGGGAAGCAGACTGAATATTTTCATGACCAACAACCTCTCCCACAGTGACGAGCACATCCTCCACCATGACATTATCCTCAGTAACACATCTACAACCATGGCCACCATCTCTCTGCTCCCAGCACTAACTCCAACTCAAAACTGCACAACTACTCACCAAAGATGTGTAGAAAATAGAAGGAAAACTGAAACAATAAGCCAGCTCTCACCAGTCTCACCCCACACCACTCTCACACAACTCCCAGCATGCAACAGAGAGAGAGAGAGAGAGAGAGAGAGAGGCATAGAGAGAGAGAGAGACAGAGTGAGACTTTGACTTTTAACACACCTTTATTATAAATCAATCCATATGTCAAAGCTGTACAATAATAAATATCATAATTAATCAACCAAAAAGGTTAAATAAATAAACAGATGTGTAAAAGAGCACAAATTAAAACACTGCAACAGTAAAAAACAAAAACCATTTTAAATGAAATCAGATGCAAATAAAAGTTCCCCTTCCTCCACTGAGCAGACTGGGTCCTCATAACACCACTCTGACTCTGAGTCCAAGTCATTCATGCATTTATAAAAAATTAAAATCAATCTTTATTCTCGCTCTAATTAGCCTCGAACAATTCTGTGTGGCATCACAATCCTCATCCAGTGTGACTTTATTCTTCCTGCTCAAGTATATTGTGAGTTTAGCTTGACCCAGGACAAAGTTCATTACTTGGCATTTGTGCTTCTGGCTTCGGACGTATTTAACCCCGAGGATAAAAAGCTGTGGTGTAAAAGTAACATTAAAATGTATAAAAACATTCTGTAAAAAAACAGGACGCAGCCTAAAATATTGTGTAAAAGCATGAAACACTGTCTTACAATTCTCCATTGAATGTCAGCAGTTTTTTTGGTCAAAGGTGGTTTGTATAAGACCCTCCACTCTGGCCTTGTGTCATTATCTAAAACCAGCTTCCTGTGCCACGGAGAGTCAGTCCTACCATCCATCAAGCTCTGTACGAAAGCTTTTCACTGACCACCCCCATGACTATGTTGGCTTCCCCCTTACGCTCAAGGAGCGGGCCCCCAGAGTCGCCCAAGTTTGGGGCAATGGTGCACGTAGGGAGTGGTTCCTTCTTCTCAAGCTCAATTCTCATAACATAGTCCTTCAGTAGGAACTGGTCCTCTGGAAGTGAGGGCTGATCTCCACCCGTGCAAAAGTTGAAAGACCACACGTAGGAATCTCATTCGCAGCTGTGCAGCCAAAATCTCTCCATCAGTGATTCCTGGACCGGCCAACTCCGCCAGATGTCGCAGCTTTGTAATTCCTGATAGAATCAGGACTCTGGACAAATCTTGGGAAATTCAGCCAGAAATATTCAAACAGGCTCCGTGAATAAGTGGTTCTTCCAGCAACCAGTACAAAGACGAGCAGTTTTCTCTGTGCAAACTCAAAAAACTCGCATATTTTAAAAAGTCCCCTGTAAAATGCTGGTATTCTAATAAGGTCCAGTCTCTTAACGTCTACTAGAAACAGGGCCCTATCCAGGCCTAGACACCCCCCACACACACACACACTGTCTGTAGTACTCTACTGGCTGCTTATAGATTGATCAGCCCCTGTCCACCCTCATCCTTAGGCAGGTGAAGGACTGCCTGTTGTAACCAGTGCAGACCATCCCAAAAAAAGTCCACCAGCACCGCCTGGATATCTGCCAGCAGATTTGGGGGTGGGACCACACAGGCCAGTTTATGCCAGAGTGAGGACGCAGCCAGGTAATTAATGATTACTACCCGTCCCCTATACAACATTTTTGGAACCAGCCATTTCCACTTTATTAGCCTTCCCTTTACTGTTTCAAGGACCCCCTCCCAGTTTTTTGTTCATGAAATCTCTGTCCCCTAGGTACATCCCTAGATACTTAAACCCCCCTTTCTTCCACACCAGTCCATCAGGAAGCTTGGGCTCTGTACCTCCCCACTCCCCAACTGAAAAAACCTCACTCTCACCCCAGTTAATTCTAGCAGAGGATATGACCTGGAAGTAATTTAAAATATTAATTAAAACATTCACCTCTGTCTGTGAACTGACCAAGGCCACAAGGTCGTCAGCATACGCAGACACACAGAAAGAGGTGTTGCAGTCAGGGATCCTAAAACCAGTGATCTGTTCTCTGATTTTACATAAAAGAGGTTCTATAGCAATATTGTGGAGGAACCCGGACAGAGAACAGCCTTGTCTAATGCCCCTGTGTACTTTAAAAGGGGTGCACAAACCACCAATAACCTTTGGTACACTCTCAATGTCACTGTACAACACCTTGATCATGGCTATGAAACCAGGGTTGACCCCATGACTTTCCACAGATACCCGTGTTCAACCCGGTCAAATGCCTTTTCCTGGTCCAGAAATAAGAACCCAGTTTTCAAACCCAAAAGTTCTCGAATTAGCTGTACATTATCAAAAGTTGACCTGCCAGGTACACAGTACGTTTGACCAAGATGAATGACCTGCTCCATTACCTTTCCCAGCTTCACAGCTAATGCTTTTGAGAGTAATTTATAGTCAGTGCACAACAGAGAAATCTGCCGCCAGTTCTTCAGATTTCCCCGCTACCGCTGATGACTCCTCAACTGCCACTGGTGAGTCCCTTGCTTCCGTTACCGACTCTCCTCCACTGCCACTGTTGACTCTTTGCACGTACCCGCTTCTTTCCATATATCAGGGCAAGCATGAACGAGGTGACCAGTCAGTCCACAGCCAAAGCACTTCATGTCAGAATCAGTTGACACGAACATTGTGTAATCAAACCCGTCCACTCTCAGCTTAAAGACCCAGTCCAGTTCGTCGACCCAATCCTTCAGTACCATGTAGACAAGCCTCTGGAATGACACCAGGTGTTTGACTTAGGGAGATTTACAACCGAGGGGGATCTTTTTTATGGGGGAGACCAGTTTGCGGACCCGAGATCTTTGGTGATCAGTTCATCTTTGATAAACGGTGGGACGTCGGACAGGACGTCAGACGCGGTTGTGCTCAGAGGGTGTACCGGTGTGAACAGGTCTTGTACAACAATTTCATGTGTCCGACCACCTTTCCCACCGCCAAACAGCACTCCTCCACGTTCATTTTACAGTCAACTTTCACGCTGTGGCGGCGAGTTAAACTCTCATAGAGTTTATTGGATAGTAGCCGCCATGCATCAAGAAAACAGC